>NW_019154122.1:1627172-1760530 GCF_002288905.1 Enhydra lutris kenyoni
ATAAATTTTCTAACCCATTCATCTGTTGACATCTGGGTTATTTCTGTTTTTTGGCTACTAAAAAGTAAAATAAGCATCCACTACAAGACATATGTGAACAAAGTTTTATTTCTCCTGGTTATAAACTAAGAGTGGAATTGCTGGGCCGTGTGGCTGCTCTGTGTTTAACTATTTGAAGGACTGCCAGACTGTTTTCCAAAGTGGCTGCACCATTTTAGATTCCCACCAGCAGTGTATGAGAGTCCTGATTTCCCCACATCATTGCCCACATTTAATAATGTCTCTTGATTATAGCCATACTGGAGGGGTTTTTTGTGTGTGTGGTTTTAACTTATATTTCCCTAATGACTAATGTGAAGCTTCTTTTATGTGTCTCTTGGCCATCTGTGTATATTCTTTGAAGAGCTATCTATTCAAATCCTTGCTCATTTATTATTCAATTATAAGAATTCTTTATATATTCTGGACACCAGACCCTTACCTATAATCCATATTTAGAACTGATCGATCATCCCAAAATGATTCCTTATGCTTGTTGGCAATTCCTCCTCCTGCCCACAGCACCAGGCAACCATTATGCTGCTTTCTGTGTGTTTTGGGGAAGTCCCTCCTGCTCATGAAATCTTGTCTCCTAAATATGGTGAGATTATGGGAGATTTCATTCTGCCTTTTGGTAGCCTTGGATTTAGCTTCTAGCATGCCACATACAGTTCTGGAATTCAACAAATGATCTGTGAAAAAAACAATCATGTATTTGGACAAGATCGGGCACGTTCAGGGTGGTATGGCCTTAGACCAATCATGTATTTGGGTTCCTGGGTTTCCAGTGTGCCCTATAACCAAGAGCCTTGTGATTTTCTTTTCCCCAGCAGAGGCCCTCTGCATAGGCCAAACCCAATCCTCAGTTTCAGGCCAGAATCAGTAAATGCCCCCCCAGGGAAGAAAATGGCCAAACCATCAAAGGCTTCCTTCACCTCAGAAAGGCTTCCTTCTCTGAAATTCCAATTTATTTAGTTCTTACTGCTTCCAATTTTCTGATGTTCAAAAATATTTTGGTGTTTTTGTTAGTTGCAGCCTGAATGTTGTGTTGCTGTGACCCACGACATCCTACCCATCAATTACTGTAAACTTTTAAGTCTTTATATCTCGTCAGGCGAGCTTTCTAGGTTTTCCTCCCTTCTCCAAATATATATATGGGTTATAGAGGGGAATAATTCTTCCGTATGAATTTTTTAAACTCATTTGTCTTATTCACACACACACACGCACACTTGAGATTTTGTTGGAAAACCTACTGAATTTATAAATTACTTGAGACAGAATTAAAACTCTTCTTAAGCTCCCTATCCATGAACATGATATACCTATCCATGGAGCAAATTTCTATTAGGTCCTTTGATAATAGTTTGCACTTTTCTTCATAAAGGAATTGCATGGTTTATTAGATTTGATCTAAGATTAATAGATTAGAAGGTTAGCTTCTTTTAAAGCATTTTATTTTTTAGAATAGGTAACATATGTTACAAATTTCTCAAATCTCAAAAAAGTATACATTGACAATTTCCCATTTTCCTCAGTCACCCAGGTTTTGTCCAGAAAAAGTCATCCAATGTTACTAGTTTATTAATTTTAATATAGTTAGTATTAATATGTAGTAATTATATTTTTTCAATATTTTATCTAGTAATCTGGCTAAATTTCCTTATTATTTCTGATAGGTTATTATGTATTTCTTTTATGTATATGCATCATCTGCAAAAAGCATCCATTTGGTCATTTTTTTTCCATTCCCTATTCTTTCTACAGATTTTACTGCATTGACTAGCACACTTCTAATAAAGTAGCTGTAAAAAGTAGCCAAATAATAGCTGTGATAGAAGGCAGTCCTGTCTTATTCCTGGCTTTAATGGGAGGGCTTTATTTCATATTTACATATGAAATTAACTGTAGGTTCTTGGCAGATGGCTTTTCAGGTAAAAAATTTTTAATCTCTGGCCCTACTTTGCTAAGAATGAGAATCATAAGTTTTTATCAAATTATTTTATGCACCTACTGAGATGACCATATGATTTTTTTCCCCTTTAATCTATTAAATGTGTTGAGTCACCCCCTCATGGAAAAAAGCAGTCTCAAGTAAAACACTTTTACCCCAGGTTGTTATTTATTTTCATGAGGTGGGGGAAAAAAGAACATTTTATGATAGTGAAAATATACTTTATTTCTTTAATACAATAGCTGCCAGCAATATACTGGTTCTAGAGAGAGAAAAGAAAATACAAGCATTCTATAATACGCTTTCATTTGCCTTTTCAAGTAATTCTAAAGAAAATACTCCAATTCTGTTCAACATTAGGACTGAGGGAATTGAAATTTTTTCCATGATAAAAATATAATTTTGACAGCCCCAATCTTGATCATTTGTAAAGGATGGAATTTTTTTTAAAAAGCCTATATAGTATATCAATGATGAATGCTTCCCTCTCTGAATCAAATACTGATTATAACCAGTGTAAGAAAATGGTTAATCAATAAATGATGAAATGTTTATCAAAATGTTCATGAAAAAATACATTGCTATTTCTTCTCATTTTTTACCTTGTAGATATTTCCTAAGTGGATATTTTAAATGTACAGAAACAAAAGCTAGCTACGTAACTCTGGAGAGATTCAAAACTCAACAGACGTTAAAATGCCTAAATTCTAGAGTTGATCAACTTAGTGTAAGAATAAACGTCAGAAATCTCTTCATTGTATACAGATTGCTCAAGAGTTTAAAAATAAATTGTGTAAGCTGAGTTATCAAGAAATTGAATCTTATATATATGATTTTCATCACAAAAGTCAATGATCCTAATAAAAGGTATTAGAGGGATATAGAAAATCTGCATCTACATTTTTTTAAAAAAGGAAGTTATATCAACTGAAATAGTAAAGAGCTTTCCAACTGTTCAACAGAAAAATTTCTTAGAATTCCTTGGAAAATAAGTGAGAGTTTCCATTCAGACTCTAATTTTGCTGAAGTGGTACAGAAGGGGCTTAAATGAGGAAATAAATTAGTTGTTGTAAAAACAGCATCAGATGGTCTGCATTATATCAATTCATACACACTACATGAACTGCCATGAAAACTTTTATGCCCTAAAATCTCCCAAGATTTTAAGCTATGATCTTTCCACAAGTATAAAATGAGGGAAAAAATCATGTTCTGGGTCATCCTTTTTCCTAGCTTTTGTCCATATGCCAATCTCAATTTCATCTATCTTCCCTGATAACGTAATAATAAGATCTGTCTTTCTACATCGAAATCGTAACAGACAGACTCGCCTTTCTTGGACATCTAGAGAGAGAGCCAAACACAATCATGGGATAAGTTTTAAAGAGACAATGAAGAGAATAAGTATCCAAAGTGAAAACAGTTCATGACTGAATTTCAGAATGTGGTTTTCGTCCCTCTATTTTGAGCAATGTACCTCCGTCCTCATTAGCCCCTCTATTCTGCACCATGCAGTCCCCTGCTCACTGGAAAGAACAGACCCTTCTCCTGAATCTTTTTCATACTTTGAGAGCCATAAGGAGAGGTTCAGTATCACCTGAACGCCAAGTCACTACCGGTTTAAAAGGAGGTGGGAAGTGGTGATGGCTGCCTGTGTCCTGGTGCACACAGGACATTTTCACCCACTGAAACTACTGCTCTAGAATTTCTCAGTGATAACCTGAGTGCTTTTCTTGAAACCAAATAAGTCACTATCCAATATTTAATTACAAAAAGGTGGGTGCCCAGACTTTTGATCAGCAATGAGGAGTTGTAAGAAGGGCAAGGCAAAGAAACCTCCCTGAGCCAAATGGATACAATCTGGAGTTTATCTTTCTATACCAAGCTAATTACTAATAGGTTAAAAAATGCAGTATATGCTTATAAAAATCAGGCTGCTTCCATAACACCAGTGATTACTAAATGTTAACACACCGGGGCGGGGGGAGGACGGGACATTGCCATTTTAAAGCAATAATATAAATTTCCGAAAACAGCCTATGAGAAATAGCACGTCTTAAACAAGTTACATATAAAAAAATTACCAAAAATGTATTTTAGTTACAACCACGGTCTTTGGAGCAGTAGTACTTAGAAAGTCCATTTTTTAAAAATGAATAAATACGTAGCAAACTTTTGTTTTATTTTTACCAAGTTCATCTTCCCTTGTTAGAGAACCAATCATTCCTGGTTTAGGACTTCAATTAAAAAAAAAAAAAAAAAAAAAAAAAAAAAAAACCATGCAGAGTGCTATTCCTCAATGTAGCTTTAGAAAAATTTAATCGAAGGAAGTTCAATGATTGAGATTAGGCAAAACTGCAGTAAATACGTACTCACCATTAGAACTATAATATAGTTCAAAAGGAGTGAACCACCCTCTACCCAAAGTTTAACAGTCATTGGGGAGGGGGGGTGGAATGGGAAAGCTGGTAATGTGTGTTTTACCTTGCTTTTGATATATGTTGGATAATGCATCCTTTAGATTATCCATATTAATTAAATATGCTTCAGAAACAAAATTCTGCCTAATATTTTGACAGACCCACGCTACATTCCTTAGGTTAATACCTTGTTAATTTTGACATTACAAGTTGTTGTACTGCTGTAGCTAAATCAACTAAGTATCAGTTTATGTAGTGTTACTCAACAGATCTCTGGACAGCAAGGTCTATGCTTACCTAAAAAGGAGCTTTTTAAAATAAAGGAGGAAAGCAATAAAGTTCCAAACAAATGGCACTGGGCAGAATACACACAAAAAACAACACATGCAGACAGAGTAGCAGGGGCCCACTGGTTTTTCTCATATAGATAAAATGCTTGAGGAAGATCTTGAGGGCATCACCCCTCTCTTCTGAACTTTTAGCTTCTACAGAGCCTCAGATATAACTGGCATGAAGGATAAATGCTTTTGCGCAAAAGTAAAAATCCATGTACAAAGTAAAAACAGCAAACTCTGTAGTGACTTTCTGTGGAAGGCTCTCTCCACCGTTGGTGACAGACCCAGGACAGACTGAACTGAAACAGAGTGTTCTGATACAATAGCGATCCTTTCATATACTCTTACTACATATTATACAATTCCCAGAATATATAAATATTCCTTGTACCATGCACTGTGCACCAGTTTGGGGCTGACTGAGGAGGTCGTGGGTACTATTTTAACAGTTAAACACTGCACGTCCGAAGTTCGGCCCTCTGTCCACCGTGAACAGATGAAACGGTAGGGCTCCGGACAGACAGCGATCTACCGCTACCAAGTGGGGAGTGTGGCGGCGTGTCTCTGAATTAGAGGAGGAGGGTATGGGGCAGGGGAGGGACACAGGATACAGAGTTTTAACATAATACTGCTTAGGAGTGTATATTTAAAGATAGCTACTATACCTTGTCTATCCTTTATCCTTATCTTGAATAACTGCACGTTCATGCAAAATAAAATTTCTACTTTATAGGAACAGGAGCAGTCTGTTAGGAAAAGCATATTCTTAGGGGAAGATACGAAGACATCTCTCTCATCAGTGACATTTACTTGGTAAGTCTTTTGGCTACATCACTATAGGCTATTTCGACCTCCTTATCACTGGGACAAGTGTTGGTGAACTCGTCCCTACTGTACGCATTAGTTAAGTATCTCCAGATGCCGGTCATCCCTTTTGGAATATCAAAGTTGCGGTATTTTTTGGCCACCACCTGAAATACAAAGACATCAAAAGTTAACATTTATTTTCCATGACTTGTAAACCAGACTTAGCTCTGATTTTAGGGCAAACGAATTCTGTGAATCTCTGAGAACTGCTTCTATTTGGGAAGAAGTCCCCTTCATTCTAACTAAAGTTTTAAACAATGACAAGGACCGCAAGGTACATCAGAACTTCAGTAATGTGACAAGAATTGCAAACGCCCTGCCCTGGTGACCCAGAGGGACAGCCAGGGGAATCCCCAGGTAAATACTTGAAGGCGTGCACACGATTCTGTTTTCCTCGGTCTTGATCTTTGTCACACAACTAGTGTTAACTACTATTCTATTTAGCACAGTGTCTTACGCAATAAATGCTCAGTAAATATTTCTTTGCCTTGTATGGATATAACCAGGTGATCAAAGAACAGAATTTGACAACATAAGTCAATGTAGCAAACTCCAATTCAAACTTACCTGCTACATTTTTGAATTTTTAAACAGTCACACACACACACAAATTCTTCATATGCCTCAATTTTAAGACATAATTTTCCATTCTACTAACCCTAGGATATTCCAACTGTTGCCTAAATAGCATTAAGTTATATTGTTCGGGGTTCCTAGCCATATACCAGATCAAAAAAAAAAAAAAAAAAGTCATAGACAAAGAAAGGGCTATCTTAGTACACAGAGAGTATGTGGTCTAATGGCAACGTGACGTCGCATCCAACAGGCCTACCTTGACAATGTGCAGCTTGGGAAGCAGGTTGCAGTCAGCTAATGTCATTTCATTGCCATCCAGAAATTTACGCGTAGAAAACTTAATGTCTTCCATACTATTCTCATCAATTTCATCAGGGAGGGGAGAATTCAGATATTCATCCAGTTTCTGCAGGGTTTTCAAGAGACCCCTCTCCAATGCTGAAAGAAAGATGGGGATACTGTGAGACAGAAAACCACCCAAGCCCCAAAGCAGCAGCAATACTCTTCCGGTCAGTAACGATTTTATCAAATGTTTACGCTGACATGAAGTGCCGCAGAACAGGACAGGCAAGGTTCCTGCTCTCCTGGATCTTATTTACGAGGGACAAGGGATGAGACAAGCAAGTACATTTGTTCAGGTAAATACAGAAAAGAGCATGACAGTTTCAAAAACTGGAATCTATAACAACTCAGCAACTAAATGCCCCACTTACAAACACACTATGACCTGACACACTTGCTGTTTAAACTAGAAAAATGAGTGAGAATAGGCAAAGCTATTAATTCAAGTCTAGGAAAGAAAATTTTGCCAAGACAGAGATTCTTGCCCTGAATTTGAATGCCTATTTCCCCAGGAATATTTGGATTTGTAACCAAGAAACATGCTAAGATCCAATACAGACCATCCAAGCAGAAAGCCTGAAGTTTTTGCACTGTCTTGTAATACATAGGAAGCCAAGAACAGCACTATTTTATAATAACACGCAGGCATCTGAGTAGAGAGTTCAATTTACAATAGGGAATCAGGGGGCTCTTCAACCAAATAGATTAAGAAGCTATGATTGTTATAATTCAGAGACGAGTGGGACAGAGCCACCCCGGTATACCTGGAAAGTCAAGGGTAGTGACCTTTAGCGGAGGGGGTGGGGATGTCCTTAGAGAGGAATAGGGAATAACAATAGACAAGTCTTCTATTATCGCTTCTCATCCTTTAACCTTCCCAGGCCCACTTCACCCCCAACTCCCGGAATGCCGAGCTCACAGCGCTGACTGCAGTGCTCGGCCACGGAAGAAAGCCAAAGGTCATGAGGTGACAACCAATACAGTCTTAAGTTCGAATAAATTTAGTTCCATTAGAGAAAAAGACAAAAGTTTTCTATGCTGCGTATTAGAGGTTTCACCAGCAGCGTTAAGTGTGTCTTAACTCAAAACCTCTTCTTCCAAATTGCTCCCACCTGCTCGTGCCTTGGCTCCCACCTGCTCGTGCCTTGGCCCCCTCCTAGCAGCGCAGACAACAGATGGCAGTCCAGAGGAGTAAGTGGATTTTAGACATACTTAGAAGACAAAAACCAACAGAGCTTGGAAACAAAACTGAATATGGAAAAAGGATAGATGTTTTTAACAAAATACACACGTGAGCCCCTACTACATGCCAACTGTTATTCCAAGCACCGTTAAACCCACTCTTGGACAAAGCAGTTTGCGTTTACATTCTGGGGAATGGGCGCAGTACAGAGAAACGGCCAACAAACGATTCCCAGGGCAAACGCTGGTATCATTTGCTGCCACATTTCCCTGCCTAGAGAAGCAGGTTCAGGGGGTGCGGAAAGGAGTTCAGTACGTGCTGCCTTTGAGGTGTCCGTGGGACATCGGCGTAGAAGCGCCAGACAGACAGCTGGGCCACAGTGTCTGGAACAGTCCGGGCTGGAGCAGTACGACTGGAAATCCTGAGAACATAAATGAACGCCAGAGCCAGGGAAGTGAAGGACGGGCGGAGGGCCCAGGGTAGTGCCCTAAGGATCATCATTTGTGGAGCTGTGCCAGGCAGGTAAGCCACAGTCACTGTCACACAACATTCCACTGTGCGATTATGTAAGTGCTCGTCCATCCCCTTACTGGGGTCTGTGTTGCTTCCGGTTTGAGGCTCATGACTAATCGGGTAGCAAACGTCCTTGGACAAATCTTTTGGTGCACGTCTGTTCCTATTCCACTCAAAAGTGGAGCTGTGGGTTACTGGGTATACCTGTGCTTAGGTTGAGGAGAAACTGCGATCGACTTGCCAAGTCCCCACACGACAGAGAGCGGTGCAGAGATGTCCCAGTGACTTCACACCTTCAACACTACTCGGTAGGGTCAGCTTTAGTCACATGGGGGGGTGACAAATCAGGTGTAACACCTTCTCCTATTTACTATTTGGATATCCTCTTTTTGTAAAGTGCCATTTGCTCATTCTTCATTACATAGTTTATCTTATTTGTAGGAGTTCTCTACAAATTACAGTTGCAAACCCCTTGTGGTCCTACATGTTATGTATACCTTCACCCTTTCACTCCCTAAATGGTGACTTTTTACAAACCAAAGTTACTAAACCTAATGTCCAATTAATCAATTGTTTCTTCCACAATGAGTGCTTCGTCCAGATTAAGAGGAAATCTTACCTATCCCCAAATTATGAAGATACCCTCCATTATCATCTAGAAGGTATGTTATTTACCATTCATATTTATATCTACAACCCTCCTCGAACTAGTTTTTGTGTAGGGTGTGAGACAGGGGTATTTTCTCGACTCCATATTCGGTTTCACTGTTCTATTCGTCTATTCTAGTATTAGTACAACACTGTTTTAACTACTATTCCTTTATAAGTCTTGATATTAGATAATATTAAGCCTCTCTTCAAGATCATCTTTGCTATTCTTGGTTCCTTCCATTTCCCTAATAAATTTTAGAATTACCATGTCAATTTACACACACGCGTGCATGTACGCATGCACAGAAAACTGGCCAGGCTTTCTACAGATTCAACAGAGCCCAACTTGAGAACGGGCATCGTTATAATACTGAGGCTGCCAACCTATCAATACCACTTATTTAAATTCGTCTCTTTCAGTGTTGTATGTTTTCTATGTATAGGCTTTGCTCATCTTTTATTGGATTGATTCCCTAAATATCTGACTTCTTTTAAAAATATCTGACATTTTGGGGCACCTGGGTGGCTCAGTGGGTTAAAGCCTCTGCCTGTGGCTCAGGTCATGATCCCAGGGTCCTGGGATTGAGCCCCACATCGGTCTCTCTGCTCAGCAGGGAGCCTGCTTCCCTCTCTCTCTGCCTGCCTCTCTGCCTACTTGCGATCTCTGTCAAATAAATAAATAAAATCTTTTTTAAAAAATCTGACATTTTGATGGTGTAAACATTTTTGCAGGTCTTCTATGGTTTGTTGCTAGCATGCAAAAACACAACTGATTCTTCTAATGGCCTCATACACAGTAACCTTGCTAATTCTTTTTTTTTATTCCTACAGTTTCTTAGTAGATTCCTTTGGATTTGCTACATACACAATTATATTGCTTAAGAATAATGACAAATTTGTTCGTTCCTTTACAATGCTCTTACCTTTTATTTCTTTCTCTTGCCTATATCGTACTGGCCGAGACCTCCACTACAGTGCTGAACAGAAGTGGGGACAGTGAGCACCACTTCCTAGTTCCCAGTCTCAAAGGAAACCTTTTACTAGTTCCCATTACATATGATATTTGCTGAAGTTTTTGTAGATTCTCTCTGCCAAATTAAGGCAGTTCCCTGCTATATCTAGTTCGTTAAGGAAAAAAAAAAATCATTGTACCCTAAGTATCATTGTACCCTAAGTATCAAACTTTATCAAGTACTTTTTCTGCTTCTATTGAAATGATATTTTTCTCCTTTATTCTATGAATTTGTAGAGATATTTTCATGTTTAAACAATCTTCTGTTCCTTAGTTAAACCCCACCTGGTTGTGTGTTTTATCTTTTCTCATATTGCTGGATTAGGTATGTTTTATTTTAGACTATAGCATCTATGTTTGGGAGAGACTAGCCTGAAATCATCTTTCTTTTGATGTTCTTGTGTGGTCTGAGTGTCAAGGTTGCCCTCAAAAAGCAAGCTGGAAAGTATCTTCCTCTTTCCTGTTCCCTGTAAGACTGTGCAATGCCAATGTTACGTCTTCCCCAAATGCTTAGAAGAAGTGCATCGGTGAAACTATCCAGGTCTGGAATTTTTTTAAGAAATGGTTTTAAATTATAGCTATAAGACTATTCACATTTTATGCCCTCCTATAGTAATTCTGTTACACTATACTTTCTGTAAATTTAACCGATAGTGTTTTCAAATTTATAAGCATAAAAATTTTTCACAATATCCTCTAAAAATCACTTCAATGTAAGTCCTGTAGCAATCCCCTTTTGTTCCTAATACTGGTTACTGCTGCCTTTCTCATTTTTCTGGATTTTTCTTGTCAAGATTTATCAATTTGATAAATTGATATATCAATTTATCAATTTACTGACTTTTCAAAGAACGTTTAGCCTTGCTGACCCCTCTGTCATATTTGTTTACTATTTCAAGGAAATCTGCTCATTAGTATTTCCTTTCTTCTACCTTCTTGGGTTTAACTAGCTGATCTTTTCCTACCTAAACCCTCGAGGTGGAGATGGTCGGATTTCCAATCTTTTTTTCTAATATAAGCACTTACAGTTATAAAAGTTTCCCTTTAAGCACAATGTTAGCCATATCACATAAAACGACATCTGTTGTCTTTCATAATTTTATTTTTCTTCAGCCCATGGGTTACTAGAAACGCACTACTAAGTTTTCAAACACGCAGAAATTTTCTAGCTGTGATTTTTGTCATGGATCTCTAGCTTCTTTTCTTTGTGGTCAGAAAAAAATATATTCTGTATGATTTCAATTTCCATTTTTTGGAAAAATTTTTGGATTTGCTTTACGGCCCAGCTTTACAGTCAATGTTGATGAAGTGTTCTACGAGCATTTGAAAACCAGACGTATAATTCTGCAGTCACTGGGGATGGTGTTCTGCGTACATATCAGCAAGACTACACGTGTTCGTTGCGTTGTTCAATCCTGCTAGACCCTCTGACGGCTCGTTTTTGGGTGATTCTAACAGTTACTAAGGGAGTGAGTTAAAATCTCCCACCAAGACTGTGGATTAGTTTCTCTTTTAGTTCTATGAATTTGGCTTATATATTTTCAGGCTAGGTATTTAGTAATACAGATTCAGAATCATTCTCTCTTTCAGGTAGATTACCCCTTTAAATCAGTTTGAAACATGCTTCATTATGTCTAGTTGGTGTTTCTTAATGTCTCCTTGTCTGGTATCGGTGCAGCTTTGCCCACTTCTTTTGGTTGGTATTCACACTACTTTAACTTTACCTTTCCTGAATACATGTGTGTGTTTCATGTGTATGTGTGTATTTGTTCTTGCACATAAGCAACATTTTTTTAAAAAGATTTATTTGTCAGAGAGAGAGAGAGAGAGCACAAGTAGGGGGAGCGGCAGGCAGAGCAGGCAGAGGGAGAAGCAGGCTCCCCGCCAAGCAAGAAGCCCGATGCAGAACTTGATCCCAGGACCCTGGGATCATGACCTGAGCCAAAGGCAATTACTTAACCGACTGAGCCCCCCAGACGTCCCAGCAACATAGTTTGGAGCAAGCTGCCAAGTGACATCTTCAATTTGGAGTATTTAAGTCACCTACGTTGAATATAATTACTATAAACTTTGGTTTAAATCTGTCATCATACATTTTGATTTCTACTTGCTCTGTGTTTTCTTGCTTCTTTTGGATTAAGTTTTTAAAATTTATTGTTCATTTCTCCCTCTATTAGTGTGTTGCACACTCTTGTACTAGTCTTTGTTCCTCTGACTTAAAGTTCATTTATAACTTTCAGCACTTCCAGGATAAGGAAAGGGCCTCAGAACCCTCTGCTGTCACTACCTCCCTCCTGTCCTGAAGGCTGCTATTGTCACATATATACATTTGACATAGATTTTAAATTCCACAAGATGTTACAGTTTTTTTATACAGACCGTATTCATTAATACTTTATAATGTATTTATACTACTTTTTGCTTTCCTCCCTTCTTGTGTCTCTTGCTGTACATCTGAAATCCTATTCCTTCTTGCTGAAAAACTAAATATTTCTTCTAGGGGGAGTCTACGGAGATAAGTACTCAGTTTTTGTTCGTTCAAAAAGTCTATTTCACCATCACTTATTAAAGTTCATAAATAAAAAATTAATGTCTTAATTATTATATTCTTACAGCATTTTTTTCAGCTGAAACACTTGGTGAATATATAACAGAATCAATTCTCAGAGCAGCCATGGGACACAGGAAGTATGGATAATATCCTACTGGAAAGATACAGACATGAAGGAGAATTTGCCTTATTCTGAACATTAAAGTAAAATGACCCTGACTGACATCTTAGAGAATGTGGGTGTGTTATGACCACTGGAACTGTAAACTAAATGGTGAATTTTAGAGGCTCACGGAAAAGGCGGTAAGAAAAAGCTGACCGGTTTAGCAAGTGTACGAATCCAGGGAATAAATATAAAGGTCATATCTTGAAGAAAAAACAAAAAAATATTTGGATGTGCTTGCTTGGAGAGTATTTTACTACTTACAGAATTTTAATTCACTTTTAGCTCTCTGAAGAGCTCTTAAGGTTGTCTTCTGGACTCTACTGCTGCTGCTGAGAATCAGTGCTCACTCTCGCTGCTTTTACCTTGACGAACTCTCTGCCACCAGTAAGATTCTGTCTGGTTCTCAGCAGGTGCCTATGTACACACAGGTGTGGTTCTCTTTGTATTTGTCCTGCTGGGGTGGCATAATGTTTGACTCCATGGCCTGTTACCTTTCATCAGTTTTGGAAAATTCTTGGTGATTACCTCTATGTCTTTGGCTCCATCTTCCCTCCCCTTCTGGGACTCCACTTACATACATGTGTTCCTCTCTTCATTGTGTTCCACAAGTCTTACACTCATTCCTCTGGTTTGTTTTGTTTGTCCTTTTCTCTCTGCACCTCCATTAGCTATTTCCTTCTGACCTGTCTTCCAGCTCACTAATTCTTCATTACTGTCTCATCTGTTTGGTTCACATACTGGATTCATAATCTTAGATACCATATTTTTAAATTCTAGGATTTCCATTTGTTTTTTTATAATGTCCAGTTCTTAGTTCAAATTTTCCACATTGTTGGGGGCGCCTGGGTGGCTCAGCAGGTTAAGCTGCTGCCTTCGGCTCAGGTCATGATCTCAGGGTCCTGGGATCGAGCCTCACATCGGGCTCTCTGCTCATTGGGGAGCCTGCTTCTTCCTCTCTCTCTGCCTGCCTCTCTGCCTACTTGTGATCTCTCTCTGTCAAATAAATAAATAAAAAATCTTTAAAAAAAAAATTTTTCCACATTGTTCTTTTACCTTTGAATATGAATCTCTATATTAAAATCAGTATCTGATAACTATCTTGTCATTTTTAATATGTCTGAAAAATATGTATTAGTGGGGCACCTGGGTGGCTCAGTCAGTGAAGCGTCCACTCTTGATTTCAGCTCAGGACATGATCTCAGGGTCAAGAGATGGAGCCCCTTGCTGGGCTCCGTGCTGGAGCCCAGCAAGAGAGACTCTCTCCCTCTGCCCCCCCGCCTCAACCCCCCCTTGCTTGCACTCTTAAAAAAAAAAAAAAAAAAAAAGTATTAGTTATATTGTTATGTTCAGTCTTTTAACATTAGCACTGTTAGATTTTTAGAGTTGTTAAATTTTTAAACTCGGGGATGGTTTATATTAAACTAATAGTCTACTAAATCATGAACCTCTTCCTTCTAATTCTTGTTATTAAATCAATGCATTATTCTTGCCTCCTTAACTGGACTCTGTTTTCTTTGAAGGTAAAGTCTGTGTCTTGTGCCTCTTCTGTATAGCCCCTAATATTCACAGCATTCTACCCAAGCACAAATTAAACATCTGATCGATATTTATCACAGACAGAAGAAGGCCAATAATTAAATATAAAAGTTTGGAGTTTCTTAAATGTCTAGAGAAGGTTCAAAAGGAAATCAGGTGAATATGTAGAATAGATACTTTTTTTAAAAAGTCAGGTGAGTGGAGATATTTGTATCTGACTGTTCAATCTTTGTGGGAAGCTGAAAAGGAGGTAGGAACGGCATATTGCCATAGAACATAAGAACCATTTTAAAATGTAAAGAAGAACTGGTAAAATTTTTAACTTAGGCAACATATCAAACACACTGGAATGTATGTATGTATATATGTCAAGTGACAGATGACAAGATCAAGTTCAAGGATCTACTTATTTTATGAATAAAATGTACTCTAGCCATAGCCAGGATGAAGCTAGTTGATTTCTTAGAGAAAAGACTTAAGCAGGAGGACACTGGAGCCCAATAAACTAGAGAAGCTGAGTTGTAGCTGTGGAAGTCACAAGGAATCACATCATTTAAAACAAAAGATCAAAAATACAAAAGCAGTAAATATAACCTTTCATTGATTACATGCAAGATACTGATCATGCACACAGTCATAAAATGTTAAATTTATAAAGTGCCAAGAGAATGAAATGTGAGAAATAGCTGGGTTACTTAAGGAGTTCCAGGGCAGGATGGAAATTTCATGGTTGTACTTAAAAGGGGGTGGCGGGTGGTGAGAAGGAAGGGACAGCAGAATCTCGGGACTGTAAAAGAACCAACTTAAAGACTCAATATGCTTCCTATCAAAATCAGTGAGTACAGAATAAATGCACATTAGATATAAGGATTTATTCTTCGACCAGATTACAACGAACAGAGTCGTGGCCTCTATGGAAGATAATATTGTCTGAATTCAAACACTGAAGCAAAGTCTGGGCAAGTTTGTGACCTTCAACCTGCTCTAAATTCATCCTTCTCCTGGATTAGTTTTCAAATATATTCAACAGAAAAACTAAAATACTCTGAATTCATAAGATTTGAAACATATAATGCTTATAATCCTAGATGCGATGCACAGACTAAAACTAAGACACTGGTAAACATTAAAATTACTATTCTTTCTACAGTTTTGGACCTAGGTAAGCACCTGCAATGAAGCTGAATTGCTGTACGTTCTAGAAATATTAATTTTTCAATAAGAACCTCAGAATAAAGGGTATATTAATGCAAACAAAAAATGGTGAATTATTTTGATTCGATTTTTATGTAACAACCTGAGGAAGGCCAACGAAACTAAGAAAAACAGAGGGGCCAAGAGGTACTAAAGAGCATCATTCAATATGAAGTTTTGAAGACAAACTACAAAGGAATTGTTAAGATAAAGAAAATGTCAAGACTGACCACTAGGAGGCAGTAGCAAGCTATGAAAAAGGAGCTCCTTGTCTTAGGGCAACCATTCTCTAATACCCTTGCTGTGGTAATGCTGGTTATCTCTAAGGAAGGTATTTGAAAAGCTCGCCAAAAAAAATTAGTACTTAACTGTGATAGAGGCTATCCAATTAGTTTTAGATTAATTATGAAAATCAAAACACCCTTTTTTGCCTATGAGACTATAGCAAAATTTTAAAACACACACAACACATGCACACGCACACCCATGCCAGGGTCAGAAGTGAGGGGAAATTAATACTTTCACATTAGTGGGAATATAAACTGGTGTAGACATTTGAGGAACAAAATCTTATGACCTATTTGGAATCTAGCAAAGGACATTCACTCACATTGTTTGTCACAATAAAAAATCTTGAGACAATCTAGATAACTATCAACAGGGAAACAGTTAAATAAAAATCCGTATTATGGAATATTAAGCAGTATTTATAAAAAATGAGGTAGATCTACATTTTGATATGGAAGGACTTCTTCCACATAATATGTGAAAAGAACAATTGCAGAATGTAAATATACACATAAATACACACTCATATACAATGTTTGCAAAATTACATAGAAAAAAAGGATGAATATTAACTGTTGGGGAAGAGCTCAAATGAGGTTAAGGGGCACTGAAGTTTTATTGAATTTATTTCTAAACGCTTTTAACTTTTTCAACAAGCATACATTAGTCAATTATGTATATAATCTGAGTAAATGCAAAACAGAAAGCATTAGATTTAACATGACCATATTTGCTGTAGGAAAAGACTACAATTCATAATGAAGAATACCAAAATTATGAGCCCTTACAAGGATAAAACTGTATTTTAAAGCTACTGCTAATTTCAGTAAAGGGCAGTCTTATGCAAACAATTTGTAAAGGCCAATAGAAAATAGGGAGAGGTCAGGAGTATTTAAAAATGATGGGTCGCCTGGGTGGCTCAGTGGGTTAAGCCTCTGTCCTCGGCTCAGTTCATGATGCCAGAGTCCTGGGATCAAGTCCCACAACGGGCTCCTTGCTCAGTGAGGAGACTACTTCTCCCTCTATCCCTCCCCCTGCTCGTGCACTCTCTCTCTCACTCTCACCTTTTCTCTCAAATACATAAAATCTTAAAAAAAAAAAAAAAGTAAAGATGATTAAATAATAATAATAATACAATTTGGTTCCATAGCTACAAAGATGAACAACCATCCTCTGATTCCAAACACTTCCACAGAGAGAGAAAAAAAGGAAGGGAGACAGGCAGGGAGGAATTCTGAATAAAAAGGAATGAATTAGAACCTATAGATTCCTTGTCTCCACTTAAAAATGAGAATTTGGGGCGCCTGGGTGGCTCAGTGGGTTAAGCCTCTGCCTTCGGCTCAGGTCATGATCTCAGGGTCCTGGGATTGAGTCCCGCATAGGGCTCTCTGCTTGGCGGGGAGCCTGCTTCCTCCTCTCTCTCTCTCTGCCTGCCTCTCTGCCTACTTGTGATCTCTCTCTGTCAAATGAATAAATAAATTCTTTAAAAAAAAAAAAAATGAGAATTTGGACATTATGAAACATGCTGTAGAACATAATGGCAGATTTCATCACTACTAAATTCACTGGGCTCTTAAGAGTATTATAAATACCAACACACTAATAAATTATCTATTAGTTATATTTGGGAGTTTAATAATTTATATAAATTAATGAAAACAAAGAAGTGAAAAAAAAATTTAAAAACCCAGATCTGGAACAGGTCATATCTAACCCATTCTCATAAAAGGAATTACCTATTAATTTCTTTTAATGCTTCAAAAGATTACACAAACTTACTTCCGATCAGCTTGGACATGTTACCAAAAGAATTCATTCATTCATTCTTTTTTTTCTTTCTCCCTCCCTTTCTCTCTCTCTCCTGTATTTCCCTTTGTTTTTTCTTTAAGCCCTATTTGTGTATTTTGTACCCAATCTAAGTACTGACACCTCTCTTTCACTGACCCAATACCACAGCATCTAGGCATCGAATCCCTTACTTAGAATTACATCTTAAAAGGTCTTAAAATTGCCCAAACATATTGAATTTTGTAAAATATTTAGTAGGTTGGTAAAACTGATCAAAACTTTGCCTACTGAGTTACCACGTAAAATGACAACTCCATCTCTTTGTAAGTGGTTTATAGTTTGGGAGAAGGAGGAGCTGGAACACTAATTTCCAAGGCTGATTTAAGGCATTTTATTGCACTAAACAGACAAGACACCTTCAACAGATCTACATATACTCAGTAAGCTCCAAAGTGATTTGGAATATTGTTTTCTAAAGTCTCCTGGCAGTGACAGGTCCTATGGGGAAAAAGTTGCTTGGCAACTGGAATTCTTATTTACCAAGAAGTAATTTTATATAAAGCCTTCTAGTGATCCGTTATGTTGTTTGTTCTTATTGGTTACAACATTCGAAGGACAGTAAGCATAGGTGGCTACTTAAGACAGCAACAAACTAAGTGAGTAAACCTGGCGTTTCACAGACCTGTACCCCGGGGATAAAAATATATTATATGTTTAAAAAAAAAAAAAAAAAAAAGTGCAAAAAAAAAAAAAAAAAAAAGACAGCAACAAACTGATAGGAAAAAAACAGAATACAAAGTTATACTTAAATGAGTCACTTTCTCCCATGTTCTCTCCCCTCCATCCCATCCCCAAAGCAATTGTTTGGTTTTGCTCTTTGTGGGTTTTGTGTTTTTTTTTTTTTTTTTTTTTTTAAGCAAACATATTTTATTTCCCTCTCTTCTCCACCAAGTGTCAAAAGAAATTCAGCCACCCTCCAGCTTCCAAAAACTACACAGAGAAATGAAAACATTATGAATTGAACTCAGATGGTTCAGGAACTATGGGCAAGAGCATCTGGATATATAAAAGGATGATTTTGGGGAGGCCTGGATGGCTCAGTCTGTTAAGCAGCTGCCTTCGGCTCAGGTTATGGTCCCAGGGTCCTGGGATCAAGTCCGGCATCGGGCTCCTTGCCCAGCGGGGGAGCCTGCTTCTCTCTCTCCCTCTGTCTGCCACTCTGCCTGCTTGTGCTCTGTGTGTGTGTGTGTGTGTGTGTGTGTGTGTGTGTGTGAAATAAATAAAATCTTTAAAAAAGGTGGGGGGGATGATTTCATGAAAAGAAATCCTCTGCAGGCAGGAAGGGTATGACAGAAAAGATACTGTCTGTGGACAGGAGGGGCTCCATCGTAACTGTTTAGAGTATAAAATGCTTACACTGAAACAGCAGGCAGAAAAACAGCCAGTTATTTGGGAAAGTTGTCCCCAAACCAAGGCAGCTACTGGAACACACTGAAGAGCTGTAAGCCAGGCCCGGACTCTACGGCCTTTCCCTCTTTCCCTCTGCTGCAGAAAAACATCACATGCAGTGAATATCATCCCAGAAACCCTTGAAATTCAATACTAGATTATAAAATGTCACAATTTTAAAATTTAATAATAAAAAAATACTGGCCTGAATGGCTTGGATCTCTGCCCACAGAAATCACATAAGGAAATCAGCGAGTGCTTCCATTTTTTAAAAGATGTTTATTCTTGCTTAACCAGCACTGATAATTTCTTCTCTTTGGTTTTCTTGTTTATTTGCAGCCATAAGTTTCCACCCAAAAGAACCACACCCAAGCCACCAAACTGTCCAAAACCATGATGGATTAAAGTGTCTTTAGGAGCTGGAGTTTTTGTTGCTGTAATTACTTTTAATTAAACACTAATGCTCTCTCTGGAGAGTTTTACTCAGAACAATGCTCAACATCTCAAAGAGAAGAAAAACGACTGAATGGTGTGGTTAAGACAAGGCTCATTAAATGGGCCTCTTTTAAAGAGGCTTCCCTTCACCACACGTAAGTTTGGTAAACGAAATAATAAGATAGTGTTGTCCTTTAATAAAGAAAAGAAGGACTTTGTAGCTGTACTACCCTAAACAATTCTCACATGAAAACAGGACTTGAAACTAAAATCCCTTTTTTAGGATGCAGAGAAATTAGGAAGACGGGGGAGGAGACATGCTCTCTTAGAGTAACTCCCCAAATTGCTCTTGAAGGTGAATTATCACAAAAACCCACCCAGGCTGATTTCAAGTGACCAGAACCCAACAAGAAACAAAAGATTTAGTAATAATCTAAAGGAAGTTGTATTGATCCATTCCAAAGCACCACACCCACACCACTCATTGTTTCTGATGCCCCGTTAATTCTCTGTATAGTTCCCCCTTCAAGAAAACAATTCATTCAATAAACACTGTATCGTACATTTACCATCCCAGGCACTGTCCCACTAGCCAAAAACAGGAAAACAGCAATTTAAGGACTTACCCTGTTTATCATCAAATCTCGAGTCAACTTTGAAAGCCAGTTTTTAATACTTAATGGGAAGGTCTGGACTCCAAAATATTAATTTAAAATCACTGTCCTAACAGGATTTTTGGATTTATTTGGGGCTTTTCTGGTTTATCTGCAGTGGTAATCCAATCATTTGTGGGGTGTTGTGTGTGTGTGTGTGTGTGTTTTACCTTCATTAGCCTCTGGCCTTGAATTCTTGATATATGCAGAGAATTTGGCAAAGATGTCCATTCCAGCAGTATTTGATTCAGGGTGTTTTGGTGAAAGCTTCAAGTACCTGAAGGGGAAAAGTGAGAATGGATGATAGATCCTTGTAAGTTCTCTCCATCAATAAACCACTGTGCTAGCAGTTTCTTGACACCTTTTAACAGTTATTACTTTAAGAAATGCCATCATCTGTTTTCTATGGTATTTTTAAGATGTGTTTTTTCTTTAGGAAAGAAAGCTCTGCATTGTTTTTGTTCGCATATTAATTTTCTTGGCAACCAAAGGGCATCCGCACTCCACCTCCATTTTGTAAATTAGGATGTTGGGGAAACAGTCTACTTGCTCAGAGGCATGTGCCAAGCCAATGGCCATCTTAGAAAGAGAAGTCTGGAGCAGCACTGTCCAAAAGAACTTTCTATAATGATGGAAACACTCCATATCTGAATTTCCAATATGGTAGCCATTTCGTGAAGTGTGGCTGGCTATCTGAATATGAATTTGAGTGAACCAGTGTAATAGAAAGTTAAAAATTCACTTCCGCCATTGCAGAAGCCACATTTCAACTACAGAGCCTTCTTGAAACAGAAATGCCTACCAGGTCCCTGGCAATTGCCATGCACTGAAACACCCGATGCTACCAGAGAACCCAGACAGCGGGGAAAAGCGGGCATCTCGGGTCATCCACAGTAGTTTAAGGACAAAGACGGCAGGAAGCAGATCACTCACTTCAACTCCACACTTGGGATTTTCCAGAACCTCCCATGGGCTAGATATTGGTAAGGGTGGTACTGAGCAACAGAACAGTAAGACACTGGGAATTCTGCTCACAAGTGCTCTTACAAAGTTTATCTGCTTTGAAAACAGACATTCATGACACACAGCCTTTTTTTTCAACCACACAAATGTGTATTTTATATACTTAAATTCCAAACACACATACTCAGTGTCTATTTCCTCCTCAAATTGGAAAAGACATGGGAGAAGGCTCAGCTCCTCCCTACTCTCTTCCACAGACAGCTACACCCACTGGGAGTCGGCTCCACAGGAATTCTGACCATTAGCACCATTTTAGGGAACACTTAATCTGTTTAAAGGCCCTGTAATATTTCACTGGAAACTGGGCTTGATGTAGTCAAGACTTTGGGGGAAAAAAAATCTAACATTAAACTGGTAATTTAGATTTCTTCATGTGTTTTAGGATGCTGTCTTGCCACTTTTTTAAAAATTAAAAATGAAGGTGAGGTATTTTTAGGAAGAAATTTAGTTCAGTTGCAAGCTGTAGTGTCTGGTTAGTTTTTTTTATTCAAATTTTTTTACATGTGTAATTCTGAATTCTAGGAGAGACAGATCTAAAAAAATGGACACCAGAGATGATAAAATACCTACTGAATATATACATGTTCAATTAATCTTCCCTTTTAATATCTCTCTATTTTTAAGCTTAAAGATTTCTCTTATAAACAAAAATATTTACAGAATGAATTTTTCAGTGAACAGTTACAGTAAATGAATTTCATGAAGTTATAGACTATGTACACTATATTAGTAATATATGATTGATTTTTTTTTTAATTTTTTTATTTTTCCCCTCCCCTTAACTGTAGAAAACTTTATCCTCTTTTTTTCCCCCCTGCTTGTGCTAAAAGAGTTAATTCCAGGTTCAACATCCCTGAATTCCCTTTGACTATAAAAACAACCAGGCTCCAGTTTAAATGTTTTTACTGCTTGTAATACAGTAACTTCATTGACTCATTCCATTCCAAACAAAAAATAGCACAAAGAACATAAGTGATTCTTCAATACACTATGTCTTCCACTAGCCAAGTTTCCAAAATTATTCTTCTTTTCCCAACCACTATTTAGCAGTACCTCGTTTTTCTAATGAAGGCAGCTGGAAGGTAGGCTTACACTGCAGATCATTTATACCTTCATTGTTCACATATATTCATTTATTCCAATTATTAAGGGTCTACTCTGTATCAGGCATTACACTAAGTGCAGAGGTTGTACTGATGAGCACACAGAGGCATACTAGAGACCTATTTTAATGAACAGGTAAGAATGCAGAAGGATTTGCAATTGGCATATCCTTATCCATATGAAAACGGATGCTATTACAATTCTTAAAAAGAAAACAAAAAAGCACTGTTCTCTAAAGCAGGTTAAACAGGCCCTGTTCTTCTCCAAGACAAACCATTAAATCCGTACTACTAACTTGATGCATTCGATACCAGAACTGCAA
Source organism: Enhydra lutris kenyoni (assembly GCF_002288905.1). Taxonomy (NCBI): domain Eukaryota; kingdom Metazoa; phylum Chordata; class Mammalia; order Carnivora; family Mustelidae; genus Enhydra; species Enhydra lutris. Next base: position 1,649,574 of record NW_019154122.1, read on the forward strand.
GAGACCATTCACCTAAAACTCTCATTTTGCTTAAAAGGAAAGTACATTCTAGAAAGCTCATATACTGGGGCCCCTCAAATCCCTAGACTAGTTAGAAGCACTGCCAAACTACGACAGGCCTCGGTCCCCAAATCAAGTGCTGTTTCTGTTTTACTACAGACCAGATTCTCTCTGAATGATAAATCAAATCCTAAACCAAGAGGTCCTCAATCAGTTGCCAGCTTATCCGCATTCCCCCAAACACTGGATTTTAGTAATTCATCATTAATCACTGTCCCAAATAGCTTGATAAAGCAAAACTCTTCAATGACTGACAGTCTCATTTCAACGTTTGACTAAAGGTGGGCAAATAATCAATAAAAAGCCACGTGTCAACAACATCGTGGACACGAGCATCCGGGGCGTGCAGACTTTCAGATCCGTCCTTTAGTCTGTATGACATCACAGACTATTAACGCAGAGACTAGCTAAGAATATTTCCATCCTTTTAGGAAAGATCTCAGACATTTTCTTTCTCATGGGAATGTAAGAATAAAGTCTGATTATACAACCCATTAAGTTACCCTTGTAAATTCAACTTTCACTGTATTTCTCACTTTAAAAAAGGGTGGGGGGGGGCACCTGGGTGGCTCAGTGGGTTAAGCCTCTGCCTTCAGCTCAGGGCATGATCTCAGAGTCCTGGCATTGGGGGCCCCCTCCCCGGCCGGGCCCCCTCCCCCCCCCCCCCCCGCCTCCCCCGCCTGCTTCTCTGCATTCTTGTGATCTCTCTCTGTCAAATAAATAAATAAAATCTTTAAAAACAAACAAAAACAAAAAACATACATTAAAAAAAAAAAAAAGGCTTACTAACACTTTATAGGGTCCTTCTCCGAAACTGTCAACTCCCCTTCCCTTCTATCCTGTCATCAGAAAGTGAGCCAAGCACACAGGTCTGCCTCAGTTAAAAATCCAAGTTTCAGAGCTTTTCTGGACAAAGTATTCCCTCCATTCAAGCAAGGGGAATGAAATATATATTTATAAATACTTTCCCCAGAGGAGAAGATAGATAAAGTTTCTTCTTTCTATGTAGACTGGTCACACAGACCAGCAAAACTTCCTTGCTTTAAGCTCTTCACTAGTCTCTAGATTCTGAACAACTCTGGAACAAGCAGTTGCCTGAATTTATCTTTGTCATGACTGAATCAGAAGTGCTCACACAAAAACACTCTGTTCTCAGTATCATCAAATGCCAAAAACATGTTATTAGAAAATGCTAGATTCTGGTCTGCCAGCTTGTGCAACTCCTCTGCCTTTTCTCTTCATTCGGTCTAGAAACAAGAAGGCTCTCACTCAGCGTTAGGAGGAAGATGAGCCCTAGTTAAGGACCCGAGGCCCTCCTCGTTCTGGAGGGGAAAGGCAGAGAGCCAGGACCGTCCTTGAATGCCCTAGAACACAGGAAAGGGAAAGGAATGCCCCTTGGTCCTGGAAAGAACTTCCTCCGGCTCCTCCTCTAGAAACAATTCTGCATGATAAAGACTCTGCTGTCTCCGTCTGTCACCTCAGGGGCTGTGGAGCCCAATCAGGGGATAGCACTCCCAGTGGAAACAGGCTGCTCCAAGCAGGGAAATAAAAATTCACTGGGGGGATGCCTGGGTGGCTCAGTTGGTTAAGCGTCTGACTCTTCATTTTGGCTCAGGTCTTGATCTCACTAATCTGAAGTGAAGACTCACCTATTTCTTAAAACGGATTCATGAAATTTAGTTTGACAGCCAACTTCAGTCCCACTTGCTCATCGCAGGAGAAACTATCTTTGATTTCTCTCCTGCCTTTCCTCCAAGCCTGAGCTGGCCTACAATTTTACACTCACTAAAGCACAATCCCAATTAGAGACTTACATTTCACCTCTTTTGTAAAAGTCAAACTCAACAAAATAAAAAATAGAAAAAGAGGAGGAGGAAAACAGAAGAAACATGGGTTTTTGAAGTCTTATAGGCCAGGCTTTGAAGAGCTCTGCCACCAGTAACTATAAAACTAGGACAAGTTAGATTCCTCGTCTTTAGTTTCTCCACAAAGTCTTGGAGAGGAGTGAGATAATCCACAGTGCACAGTGCATGGCACATAATTAGCACTGGAATGTTCGTTAGTAACAGCAGAGGCATCAGCAACATCTGAAGTACTCACTTCTATAATCAAAGTGAAATTTTTAAAACTTTATTTAGAAACTCTCTTCAGAATATAAACTATAACAGAAAGACAAGGAAAATAATGGAAATAGGGATTGGGATTAAAGAGTACATTTAGCATGATAAAATAAAATAAAATGATTTACAAAAAAAAAAAAAATCCCACAAGAAAAATACCCTTCAATTTAGCACACAGTGAACCCTTTAGAACTGAAAGATCTCCAAGTTTTAAATTAAATTATTTAAACTGAAAGAAGAGACAATCTCTGGTTAGAGTAGCTCTATGAATATGCCCAAACAAAATCAAGTTGATTTCTATATATAAAAAGCAAAGTGAAAATATTTATTTTGGGGGTGCCTGCTTGGCTCAGTTGGTGAAGCATCCAACTCTTGATCTCAGGGTTGTACATCTGAGCCCCACAGTGGATGCAGAGATTACTTAAAAATAAAACATTAAAAAAAAAAAAAAAAAAAGAAGAAGGAAGAAAATGTTTATTTGCAAGGTCTAATTAAAAAAGCTATGATACATCTTACAGAAGCTGCTAAGAAACCAGAATGTTTTTATATTGGTTCTACCATTATCTTCATGTCCATAACCTCTGAGAAAAATAGCAAGAAGGAACAATTACAATTGTTGTTCCTACAGTTGAAGAAAGCCTGGAATGCCCGTCGTTCCTTCATTCATTCACCTGTGAGATGCCTCTTTTTGTACATTAAAGCTAATTCAAGTGTTCATTCTTTTTTAAAGCCTTTCCTGGTTCTACTCACTTTCCCTCACCACACCACGACCTCTCCATCCATACTGGAGTGTGTTTCCTGAGGATAGGAATTATGTCTTATTCACTACCGTATTCATAAGGCTTTGTTGCCTAGTAACTGTAGAATAAATGAATGAGTAAATTCTGAGTAACTGATTATTTTAGAACCCTCTGACCCAATAATCCCCTTTCTGGGAAATTTATCTGGATATGGAGAGTAAGAGTCAAATCAACTAGCAAGAAAGGCTTGGGCCAGAAGAAAAACATTTCAGGTTTTCAGAATAATGAAACCAGAAAAGCCTAAAGCAAACCCTAATGTGTTGAACCTATGCCAAGATTACAGTACAATGCAAAACGGCACATTTGCAATTCAGGTAACTCTCATTATAGTCCATCTATCCCTCACCCGTACCTCTAGTTGAGTACCTTAAAATCATTGACCATGTGGACTAATGTGCAGGACCTGGGAATCTAGAACACTTCAAAGAAATACTTAAATAAAAACTGAATCCCAGGGACACAGTCTAAAAAGTCAATTCCCTTGGGTGACAGCTTCAGACAGTTACCTTTAAAATGACCTGGTAAGAAATCCCCCAGCAACCTGCACTGCCTGCTTGGAGCTTCCAGCTGGGTTCAGTCTGAATCTGTCTCTCCCCATTTCTTCTCTTCTCAGTTGGGGACCAATTCCCCTCAAAGAACCAGTCTTTCCTAACCTAGCTCTCATGTCCCAAACCTACTTTCAGTGTATACGCTATAGCTTAATCACATTCCTACCTATGCTTATTGGCCTAGCCAGAAGCCTGTTCTGACATCAGTGTAGCATTAACTGTAGCATTAATTATAATGAATGAAGAGAAGCCCTAGTCACTGAAAGTTAACGCTGTATGGATTGAACTCCCGTACCATCCAGAGAAAGATCTCTAAGGGCCAGAAAAGACCAAACTTTAAAGAGAATAGCAATATTTTCATGCGTATCTTTCTTTGATACTCACTTGGGAGGGCATAAGACTTCTTCAAGAAATTCTTCAATCTTATTTACATCCGTTTTGACTTCATTGTTGAAAGTTATAAATGGTGGGTGGGTCCCAGGAGCCAAGTTCTGCAGGTCTGCAGGCTTCCTGTTAAGCAAAACAGTCAAAATTGAATCATTTTTTATTCTGGGAAGGCAATAATACTTTAAATACTCAGAGTGTTTCTAAATGTTTATGTATGCAAAATTGAAAATGAGTAGAAGAATTAGTAATTTGGGGGGACGCCAAGGTGGCTCTGTCAGTTAAGCATCTGACTCTTGATTTCAGCTCAGGTCATGATCTCAGGGTTGTGAGATCAAGCCCTGCATCGGGCTCCATGCTGGGCATGGAGCCTACTTAAGATTATCTTTCTCCCTTTGCCCTTCCCAGATCGCACTTGCTCGCTCGCTCTCTCTCAAAGAAAGAAAGGAAAAGTCGCAGTATTTTTTCCACTAGTTTAACAGCTGCAATACTGTTCTACTAAGAAGCAAACCTTCAAAAAGCACAAAATTCATGATAAGAAAATCAGGAATCTCTGACTCTAACCAAAAGACAAAGGCCCCCATTCTTATTCTAAATTCAACTGAAGTGCTTATTAGAAATGGCGGTAGAATTGAGAGGAAACAGTTTCTAGTCTCAGCTCCAGCACCAGCTCATTGTATGGATGAGTAAACCATAACTTCTCTAGGTCTTCCTTTTTTTCTTTTCTTGTAAAGTCAGGAAGAAGAGCAGTTCATTCCTATAGTCCTAAGTATGAGATTCCAAATTCAGCAGCTACCAATTTTCCATTTTCCTAGAAGTTCACACTCAACAAGGAAAACGATCACCAGTCAAAATGACTTCAGTATAGAAAACATGGCATAACCAAAGGTAAAACACAACACAGAAAGGGCAAAATATTATAGTGAATAAGAAGGGCTCAAATATGTCTTAGATTAAGAATTTTGTCCAAGTTCATTAAAAAGCCATCAACAAGTCAAACAGGCGCCAACATAAACTGATACACAATAGATCAAATAAGTGAACACAGAGAAAAATGTAAAAAAAAAAAAATTAGCAAAGAAATTGAAGAGTAAACTATGATGACATCTCTCTTCTATTAATTAGGAAAAACTGAAAATACACAGAACACTGATAAAGATGGTGAAAATGTATACTTACAACTACTAATAGCATGGAATGTTGGCACCACTCTATTAAAAAGCAAAATGGCTCACTTAAGCCCACCAGTGAATCCTAGGATCAATAATAATGACAAGATAGCGAGTATATCCTAATGATAAAATACAAAGCAAACATCAACATCTATGAAGTATTCTTACCGAAGTTGAACCTGAATCTAGAATCAGGCCTCTTAAAGCAGTTGTCTCTCAAAGTACGATCCAGGGACCCTTTCACCAGGCGGTCCATGAGGTCAAAACCATTCTCATAATACTAAGACATCATTTAGTTTTTCCACCCTCATTCCCTCATGCCTGAATCGTAGGCTACTAGTTGTGTGGTATCACAAAGGGATGTATACACAAACAGACATAAGAATCTGTCTTCTATTAAGGCAGACATAAGAAATGTACCGAAATGTAAAACAATGCCACTCTTCTAACTAACTTTGTTTTGGAAAATACAGTTTTAATTATAAACATATTTTTGTGGGGACGCCTGAGTGGCTCAGTGGGTTAAGCTGCTGCCTTCGGCTCAGGTCATGATCCCAGGGTCCTGGGATCGAGTCCCGCATCAGGCTCCTTGCTCGGCAGCGAGCCTGCTTCTTTCTCCGCCTCTGCCTGCCACTCCGCCTGCTGGTGTATGTGCGCGCGCGCGCGCGCGCTCTCTCTCTCTCTCTCTGACAAATAAATAAATAAATAAATAAAATCTTTAAAAAATATTTTTGGGATAACAAAATTACAATTTAACAAAATCACGATTGTTCTAACTAGTATATAGGTTTTAAATTTCTCAGCTTTAATTTATAATACAGTAAAGTTGATAGCTATAATCCACGTAACTGAAAGCTTTTTGAGGCCTTTAATAATTTAAGAGTATAAAGGAGTTCTGAGACCAAAAATTTCATTTAGGAAACTTGAGGAGATGCAGGATAAAGTTAAATGATACCACAAAGAAGCAATCAAATACAAAATTCGGGACACTCTACAGTTCAAAAGAATGGATTTCTACCAGTCAATGGCATGAAGGAAAAAAGCCACAAATGGTAGTTGGAAGGAAATGCTGCAGATTAAGAAAAATTTAAGAGACATAACAACCAGATATAATGAGTAGAATTTGTTTGGATCCTGATTTGAACAAACCAGGCAAAGAAAAAAAAGATATTTTGGAGCTAATTTGGGAGATCGGATCATACGCTGGGGACTAGACGTGAAAATGACAGGGTGGTCGGGTAAGAAAACGTATGTGCTGCTTGGAGATGTACGGTGAAGTATGGAGGGTTGAAATGACATAATTTCTGGGATTTGCTTTAAAACATATCAGGAGAGAGAAAAATAAAAAGAAAAAAGGGGACAAAGCAAATGGGTAAAATCTCAATAACTGAGTTGAAGTTAGAGGGAAGTTTATTCTATTCTTGCATATGTTCAAAAGCTTTCATAATTAAAAAGATAAACTTCAAAAAACTGAAAACTTTAAAAAGGCACCAAAAAAACTGCTTCAAAGAACTTTCCCCCCTACCTATTATTATGTCCCTTCCTTCCTTCCTTAACACAAATGCAGAGAATTTGAACAAAGGAAATCTCTAAGTGTACCATGAAGGTGAAATACTTTGTCACTGAAAAGGATTTTAAAGATAGAGTGTACCTCAAAATCTCTACTCATCCCAGCTTATCCATTTTCCTTGGTCTTACACATACCCCTTCACGGTCCCTTCCCACTTTTTTCTCCCTCCACCCCATTAAGATTTAGAATGTGCTGCATCTATGACTACATTCCAAAAATACAAAGGCTTATTAATGATCTGATCAGTCCAAATTTTCTAGCTCAGAACGCCCCCACCATCCGAGCTCTGGAGCCCATCTCCCTCCCAAAGAAAATAAGACATAAAAATATAAAACATAAAACCAAAGAAAAATAAAACTTATCTTCTATCAACTTGTATAAGTACCTAAGCTCTGAAAAAGGACTTTTAAAAGTCAAAATCTGATTTGATATTCAATTCTGATTCCCTTCCTGAGCACGCGTTGGTCTGAGAAGGTAAAATTGAGCACAGAATGACAGGAATATAAGAAAGCTGAGCAAGTCTTTCAGATCCACATTTATTTAAACGGTGACTTGTGCCATGAGACTCCTGGAATTCATGTAAGTACTCGACTCCAGATCAGACCTAGTCCATTTCTAGGTTTCATTTCTTTGGTTTGTTTGGTTAGTCCTTTTTACTTCTCACCCTGACCACCTGTTCTTTGATCACCAACAAGTCCAAGAGGTCCCAGACCACGCCATCTTTGGTCTTCAGTCCCCCTCACAGTCCCACTCACAGCTCACAGATGTTTCCAGTTAGACTTTATTTCTTCCTCAACTCACCAAGACCTTGTACATAACCAAGGATCCAGAAACCCGAACAGTTCAGGGTGTATATTTTCAAATCTTAACATTTCAAACTTTTTTTTCTAAGATTTTATTTATTTATTTGAGAGACGGAGATCACAAGTAGGCAGAGAAGCAGGCAGAGAAAGAGGAGGAAGCAGGCTCCCCGCCGAGCAGAGAGCCTGATGCGGGGCTCGATCCCAGGACCCTAGGATCATGACCTGAGCCGAAGGCAGAGGCTTTAACCCACTGAGCCACCCAGGTGCCCCTCAAATCTTAACATTTTAAAGCTAAAAGGGGGGGGGGGCAACTGGGTGGTTCAGTTGGTTAAGCATCAATTGGTTTCAGCTCTGGTCATGGGATGGAGCCTCTCATTGGGCTCCAAGCTCAGCAGGCTGTCTGCTGGAGATTCTCTCTCTCTTGCCCTCCCCCAACCACCGTCACTCTCTCTAATAAATAAATAAATCTTTTTTTAAGGGTTTTTTTTTTTATTATATTTTATTATATGACAGACAGAGATCACAAATAGGCAGAGAGGCAGGCAGAGAGAGAGGAGGAAGCAGGCTCCCTGCCAAGCAGAGAGCCCAATGCAGGGCTCAATCCCAGGATCCTGGGATCATGACCTGAGCCGAAGGCAGAAGCTTTAACCCACTGAGCCACCCAGGTGCCCCTAAATAAGTACATCTTTAAAAATAAATAAATATGACTTTTCTCATTCCCAAGTTATAAAATATATTCATCAACATTTTTATGACTAACAGTCCCTTAATGCCTAAATGTAAGGTAATAACATACATCTGTGTTTTACAAACAATTTTTTCATGAACAAAGTAGAGTTATTAAAGGGGGAGAGAGGACAGATGCTTTACAATAACCCATGGGGGGAGGGCAACAAAATAAGTAACGGCTATTCTATAATAAATTATGACAGCTTTTAGCTCTCCAAATAAAAATATTTATTAGGGGAGGGATAGAGTTGGCATGGTAGAGAAGAAAGAGCCAACGACTGAATAAAAAGGACCTGGCTGATTAAAGCCCCAAATTGGATACTTCTGCCATCCACCAGCTACGTGACAAAGGAAATCACAACCTCTTTGGATTTCCTGCTCTGTACCGCGATGTAAGACCTGCTTTGCCTGTGAAGATCAAATCAAATAAGAGCATGAGCTAAACCAAAGCATGCAAATGAGATGCATGCCTGCTTTCAGGCTCACTTTAACTTAGCGTTATGCAGGAGATGAGTCTTGGCAGTTTTTAAACTCTACTTGAGTCTGATGGTTCAAAACTGGTTATCTAGCATTAACTGAATGGCAATAAGAAATTGGATTAAGCGAGGCTTATAAGTTAGGTGTCTGTGTGGCTCAGTCGGTTAAGCGTCTGCCTTCAGCTCAGATCATGATCCTGGAGCCCCAGGATCAAGCCCCACATAGGGCTCTCTGCTCAGTGGAGAGTCTGCTTCTCCCTCTGACCCTCCACTCTCTCTCTCTCTAAATAAAGAAATCTCAAAAAAAAAAAAAAAAAAGAGAGAGAGAGAGAGAGAGTCTTATAAAGTAAAATGAAATCAAGCAAAGGACTACCAATTTTCTACTAATATCAGGAACTAGTGAATAGTCCACTTTGTTTCTGCTGAAAAGCTGTATCGATTTTTAAAAAACAAAGGTGGTGAAACTATTCTCTAGGATTAAGTGTTGAGATGAAGAGAAACCATGTTGGGTCCTTACTCCAAGTCAAAGTAGGTCCCAAAAGAAACTTGGACACATCTAAATGCATCAACGGACTTCAAGCTGCAACCACAGAGGTGACTTAGAAGCTGGATGGAGTCATCAGCCAAGCAGAATCTCACTCCGTACTCCCAAGGCCTCAGGTGTTTTGTCTGACCCACAAAGGCTCATTTTACAGACGCTGCACAGAAACTTAACATTTCTGAAAGTGCAGTGGGACAGAAATGAAACCGAATGTACAGGCAATGGCTAAAAATGTCAGGACATCTGTGGTTTAGCTCCTAAAAGCCCTTCAATAAATACTCAACGATTCATTCAAACTCATTCCCTTAAGTGACATCTAGAAAAAGCAAAGTGCATATAATTCATGCCATGAGATAAGAGCACAAATACTCTTCAATGTCTGGGGGTTTTCTTGTTTTTAATGTTACTTATCTGAGTAGTCTCTCTCTCTCTCTCTCTTTTTTGGGGGGGGGGGTCAGAGTAGATGAAAAAAATTCTTCTGTTCTCTCTCATTTTGCTTCTTGTTGAAGAAAAGGAAATAAAGAGAAACAAAATAACACCAGACAGAGAGGGAAAGGAGGAATAGGAGGAACCTCATGGGACCTAATACTTTAAGCAACTTAAGTGGCTTAACTTCAATTAAAGTTTAATTCGGTACACTTGCGACAATTGGAGAACACTGGGCCAGTGGCTCAGTTCCAGCTGCTTCTTATAAAATGAGTGCAGTAGGGCCACAGGACACTGGAGCTGGGGTTTAAAGATGACCTAATTTTGTAACAAGCTGACTCCACTAAATGGAGGGAAAAAATATTAAGTATGTAGAACTTATATTTTTTTAAAGGTTTAATTAATTTATTTATTTGAGAGAGAGAGAGAAAGAGAGAGTGTGTGTATGTGTACATGGGGAAGGGTGGGGGAGAGAACTCAAGTCTGCTGAGCATGGAGCCCACCTGGGACTCAAGGTCACAACACCAAGACCATGACTAGAGCCGAAACTCAAGAGTCGGATGTTTAACTGACTGAGCCACCCAGGGCCCCCTAAAACTTCTATTTTTAATTGAGTTATTTTGGAAGGTACTGATTTTCAAGGCATAAAATTCATCCACACAAATCAAGAAAATACTGGACACTGTATGGCAAGCATGAAAAAAAAATTAACACAAAAAAATCCTCCATTTGTTTCAGAATACTTTACTCCTATTAATTATTCTTCACTAAGTTTGCCATATTCTGACTAAAGTCACCAGCTGAATGAATGAATCATGGATTCACCAAAACATACACACCAAGATCCCGGTTACTAAGTCCTGGTCTAAGTGTCCCAATGCAATAGTTAAAGGATTTTATATTGATGACATGGTATACTGCTAAATCTTTGTCTACTTTAACGTCAATTTGCAGAGCAATCGTGTTAAAACAAAACAGGACTCACCAAAAGGTTTCAAATATAGCTTCTATAATTCTTAAGAGATTTTCTTAACACAGTTGAGAGAGATTACACACTGACAGGTTGAGAAAAGCATTCACCAATAATGTTTTTCTACTTCAGCTCTTAGGGACGTCCACAGGATCTATCACCTTTGAAATAATTTTGAAAAAGACCAGAAAACGTGGCAGTGAAGCGTGCTCTCTCTCTGTATGACTGTCCATGTCTGTCTGTCTGTCTCCGAGTTTTTGTCCCCTCGCCCTCAAAACACACACACAGGGCATCTCTGTGATTCAGAATGCATTTGTGAAACACATATCTTGATTTGCAGGGGTAACAAGGGCTTCACGTAGCTCAAGTCAACCTCACAGAGGGAAAGAAGGGAATCTGTACTCCTGACTGGCCAACAGCAGGAAATGCAGGGTTTCTCGGAAAGGCTGGCCTGTCCCATTCCATTCAGTCTCTCTGTATGTGTCATTCACACCACTGTCACCACCTGGAAACCAAACATCTCTCAGCTTGCTGAAGCCATTTTTCAGAAGGATGGAACCAAAAAAACATGACAAGGAAAGCAAACGATCTGAAGAATCTATTTAGAAATCAGATTTTGTTCTGAGTTTATAAATGACTTTCAAGATATGCAAAACTATCAGTTTTATGGCTCTATGGCTCCATGTTAAATGGTTACAAAACTGTTAAAGTTTAAACTATCATAATAAGCTTCCAAAACTTTGGTATTATTACAGCAACTTACAAGTGAGTCTTACACAATACCTTACAAATGGTATGCTGACATGTGAAGCAGAAGGAAACCATTTGTGACAATGCAGAGGATGAGAAAGTTTCAGCGTTTAAGGAGGAAATGGGAACAGAAGCATACATTTCCCAGATCTTTTTTTTTTTTTTTTAAAGATTTATTTATTTGTCAGAGAGAGAGAGAGGGAGAGAGAGCAAGCACAGGCATACAGAATGGCAGGCAGAGGCAGAGGGAGAAGCAGGCTCCCTGATGAGCAAGGAGCCCGATGTGGGACTCGATCCCAGGACGCTGGGATCATGACCTGAGCCGAAGGCAGCTGCTTAACCAACTGAGCCACCCAGGCGTCCCCCCAGATCTTTTAAAAGCAGCCTTCTCCAATTTATTTATTTTCTCAGAGACTATCACGGAAGAGGGATTTTATTCACTGGCAATATAGCATATATCACTGCTTTTACAATAAAAAGCTAATTAAAAAAAAAAAAAAAAACTAATTTCTTTCCATACCGACAGCACTCTCACAAAAGTGGTGAACATTCCTAAAACCCACTGGACTTTCTAGAAGGGTGGCAAGCACCAACCCCACAAAGTGACACAGTACAAGAAAGAAAAAAGATTCTCTTTATGTGCAGGGAAAGCGGCGTTATGACAGGAAGCAGAGTGGCTATGGTTGGCTTACAAAGCTGATTTTCCAGAAAAAGGCTAAAACTACAAAGAAGATTGTGCTGAGGCTTGAATGTGTTCAGCCCAATTGCAAATCTAAGAGAATGCTGGCTAATTAAGAGATGCAAGCGTTCTGAACTGGGAGGAGATAAGAAGAGAAAGGGCCAAGTGATCCAGTTCTAAGCTTCATGGGTTTTTGTTAATTTTTTTTTAGCTTCATATTTTATTATATTATGAAGACAATAAAACCTTGAGGTTATGTTCACGTCATTTGGTTGCAGTTGGTCTTTTAAGAGGGAAATAAACTAGTGCCATCAATTTAAAAAAAAACTAATTTCTTTTTCATTTCCACTCTCATTTCTCAAAACTAGAAAAGTTAGGGTACCTGGGTGGCACAGTTGGTTAAGCGACTGCCTTCGGCTCAGGTCATGATACTGGAGTCCTGGGATCGAGTCCCACATCGGGCTCCCTGCTCAGCAGGGAGTCTGCTTCTCCCGCTGATATCTCTCAAGTGTTCTTTCTCTCTCTCTCTCTCTCTCACTCACTCAAATAAACAAATAAATAAATAATTTTTAAAAAAAATAGAAAAGCTTACCTAACAAGTATGTGACACTCAGTTATATCCAAGTCAGCATCTCGTGTGTGTGTGTGTGTGTGTGTGTGTGTGTGCGCACGCGCGCGCACCTGTGTCAGAAAAACAGAGACAAAGATAATAGACAGGGGTGATGGCAGATTACTGTTGTCACACCTTCTTCTTTCTCTTCCCTTAGCCTGCCTCTTAGGCTTATCTGTGATTGCTGATCTAAAGATGTTGATCATTGATTTAGAAATTTCTGGGCGTGGGTGCCTGGGTGGCTCAGTGGGTTAAGCCTCTGCCTTAGGCTCAGGTCATGATCCCAGGGTCCTGGGATCGAGGCCCGCATCAGGCTCTCTGCTCAGTGGGGAGCCTGCTTCCCCCTCTCTCTCTGCCTGCTTCTCTGCCTACTTGTGATCTCTCTCTCTCGCTGTCAAATAAATAAATAAATAAAAATCTTAAAAAAAAAAAAAAGAAATTTCTGGGCGTAATGAAGATAGCAGAAGTCTTCAAAGATTTTCATCACTGCCACAAACCTGTCAGCCTAGAAGTAGGATATAAAACAATGAATTTTATTCAACAACAGGTCTGAAAATGGTCTAATGAATAGTGAAAAGGACCTTGAATGGTGTTTTAGCACATAGTAAACACTGAAGAAGAAATGTTAATGTTTTCCTTCCTTTTTCATGAATTTAAAAATGAGATAACTGACCTCCAAAGATGAGGCGTCCTGCCCAGTGTCCTAGGGAAACCAGTGACAGGGCTCTCTCCACACAGAACCAGGTCTCTCTCCCTCCTCCACTGCTCCCATTTGATGACACGTGATAACATCTTTAAATATGCCCCCATATTTTAATATTTTCATTTATATTTACTTGAAGGTTTTGCTTAAATGGTGCTTGATGTAAGCCTAAAATCCTTCTGAAACCTGGGCACTTTTTTTTTTTTTTTTAAATCTACAAGTTCTGTAATACAACTGCGACGTGAACAGAAAATGAGGTTTAGAAATGACTCCCCACAAAGCATGAAGGCAGTGCTGGCAGGCGAGCAACAGGAGGCTGTGCCGAGCCTCACAGGGGCACAGGAGTACCACCAGCAGAGCCATTAACACCAACTCCATTCAAAGAGAACGTGTCACACAGTGCCAGAACTGGAAACTAGCTTGTTCTAGGATGAAATGTCATGTAATGATAATTTTCTCAGAGCACAGAGTGGGCCTCTAAATAGCTCGCAATTGAGTCTTACTGCTCTCCACCAAAGGTTAGTTCTGCGATCAGTCCTCTTCAGCAAGGAATTAGCAATTACCGGGAGAAGCAAGAAAATAAGCACTAGAGGCATTTCCTCCCCCACAGTTTTATAAGAACAGTCATATCTAAAGTTTTAACGTTAAGATTATGAGCGGTACTTTTCTACTACGGAGTGTTTTACTCCTCTGTGACAACTTTATCTTCCAACAGTTTTTTGAACCCATGTTCACTCTCCTGAAATCTTACTCAAGACTCTAAGTGTCTAAGTTCATAGAAAAGGTCCGGAAGGATAAAGACCAAACCAAAATGCAGTGGTATCTGCGAGGGGAAAGCGAACGACTGGGGCCTGGGGGTGATGAGGGGATTCACGGTCATGTACTACTTCTACACTTTCGCTGGCCCTCGGGAAGCATGTTTTAGATGCACCAGTGACCTAAGATTTCTAAAGAAAACCAGTATAGGCTCCAATTGTAAGTGTTTTCTGTTGATTTTATACAAAGCCCTAGAAAACAAACAGACATCTTCTTTGGATGGTAATACTGACTAATTAGGAAGCCCTGAATCTTTCATCCTGCCTCTCATGGGTGACTTTTTACACATAGGTATATTACTCTGGAACTTGTAAGTCCTCAAAGATCAACCAACATACAGAAATAATGTCTTCAGGAGTTTGTACAGGAAAAGGGAAACAGCCATTCTGAGCCCACTTCCTCTCCTGAACCAGAGTCCCTGGCTCACGGCGCTATCCCCGGTAGGGACCACAATCAAGCACTGTGTTGAGCTGCTCAAAGAAGGCTTTCTCGAAGCGTGGCAGTCAACTCACTTGCTCCAAGCCAAAAATGGGATGGGAGAAATCCATGTATTTTAAGACACAGTTAGGGTGTGTGCCTGGTAGCATGGTCTATTTTTAGAAGTTACATTGAGAAACTTCCTTTTTGAGTGCATGTAGGGAGAAAAAAACAGTAATAGAAGGGTAACTGCATGAATTATTTCATTCTTACTGCAGCTCTGTCCAAAATGAGGTAGGTAAATCCCTGAAAGAGCCTGCAGTTTGAGCTCTCACTATCCCCAGAGGCTTACCTCTGCATTCCCATACATAACTGAAGGGGTTCCTGGAAGACTCCATGGCTTATTTTCAATAAATAGACCTTAAGTCTCCAAAAATCTCAAAGAAGTGCACTAGCAGTAACTAAAGAATAAAGTGTAAGAAATGGACAGAAGTCCAGGGAATGCCAGCTGAGAACTGGGAACGGGATGACAGCTCCCAGATAACTCGCTTGGCGACACCCGGAGGGATAACACACATGAATTCCACCACACATCATGTGACAGCCCGTCCACAGTCTTTCTGGACACTGTTCGTGACTGAGTCGCTTAAAATAATAAGCAGCAAACCACATTGCTGCCTTTGTGTCAAGAGGAATACATTTCCACTGCCCAATCCTGGATTTTCTGTTAATGTAACTGCTCTTAACCCTTGATTTAAGTGTCTTTTCCCCTAATTACGAACGTCCTTCACCTCAAACCTGTTTGTTAAGGAAAAACAGAAGCTCCTGAGTAAAGGGAGAGCTTACGCTTTATCAGGGCTCTGCTCAGCCCTCTCTACTTTGGTCTGTGGAGAGACAGAGACAACTCTTCAACTAGCAAGACCAATCACAGGGCCACAGACAATCACTCTTATTTTACAATATATTTAACCAAATATGGTTAAAATCATATTACAGAAAATTCCCATTATTCCCTGAAAAGCAGAATAAATCAAACAGACCAGAGCAGCATTCATCCTCCTAAAACCGCACACTTGTCTTCAAGGATCCAGATTATATACACACCATGTGTTTGGAACATTCTAAACCAATAAGCTATCTGCTTAGAAAGTTCTTCAGAGGGACGCCTGGGTGGCTCAGTTGGTTAAGCCGCTGCCTTCGGCTCAGGTCATGATCCCGGCATCCTGGGATCGAGTCCCACATTGGGCTCCTTGCTCAGTGGGAGCCCGCTTCTCCGAATGCCTCTGCCTGCCACTCTGTCTGCCTGTGCTCACTCTGACAAATAAATAAATAAAATCTTAAAAAAAAAAAAGAAAAGAAAGAAAGTTCTTCGGACCTCCACGTTCACACTGGAAAGTCAAAACTGAATTCCTGAATCCACACTAAAATTTAGCTCCTGGTACGGCTCTTGAAATTAAAGGTAAACAATAAGTTCTTAAAAATACTGAGTGGCTAGTAAACTCAATTTACTGACACTGTGAGTTATCCATAATATTTATACAAGTTAAATTTGCCCACAAATCAGATCAACTTTAATATTTATTTCCTTTAGAAAACATTCACACGCAAAGTAAGGAATGGGGAGAGAATCAAACTGAAAACAGTATATATTCAACTTAAGTTCATTTCAAACTGCAACGAAGTCTTACCTCTTCAGGTCCACAGTTGTGACACTAAATACAACTCCTTTGAGCCAAAGTATCATGAAGAGCCTCTGGGAAAAGGGGCAGTTTCCTATGCTTTCACCATCACTGCCAGCCTGGGAAAGAGAAATCAACATTGGAGAACAGGGTCAAGGTGGTGATACTCAAAACGATAGACCTTTTCCTGACTTATACACAAGGGTTCGAGAAAACAGAAGAAGTTGCGCTGTAGAAGGAAGGGTGGAAACTCAGGTCTCTTATTCTGCTCTTTCATTTGCCCCCCCCCCAACCTTCTTAAAAATGGCCACTCTGCTACAGCACTATCCTAGAGAATTTTCTGCAATGGTAGAAACGATCTGTACTACCACTGACCAAATACAGTAGTCAATTGTGACGTATAACTAATGAGTGCTTAAATGTGGCTAATTCCACTGAATTTTTTAATTTGCCTTTTTAATTAATTTTATGAAATGTTAAGTCATCTCCTGTTCTGTGAGATGGCATTTTTTTTTTATAGGGCACCATAAAGGAGAAAACTTGCAGGTTTCCAAAGAGTTAATAAAGTAATCACCAACGCCCACCCATTTAAAAAAATATTCATTATAAAATCCCATATCCTGTTTTACACATTCCTTCAAGGAGCAAGAAAATAACAAGATATCTTTATTAAAAAGAACTATCTGTAACCTTACTTAATATGAATGGAGCAGCTGACAACTTCCCCTAGCTCAATGATGAGATAGAATTTTCCTAAAAATCAGGGTGGGACAGATCTTTACTTCTGTCACATATGCCTCCAGTTTACAAAGGAGGGAGGGGGGAAGCCGGGCACAGGAGGGGGGAAAGCAAGCCAGCATGCTGGAAGAGAACATTCTGACACTTGCTACGGAGCAACACAGCCATCTCCACCACAAAGTCTGTGGAGAAAGCCAAAAATAAACTTTCAACAGCTCATTCAGAGATGCATGGCTCAAGTTCTGTTTATTATCCTAAAGTAACTCTCAAAATATTCAGAAGTCATTTCAGTAAGATGCTACATTAGTAGAGTTACTAATTCCTAAACTAATGGGGAGACACGGTGGAGTAAGACAATAAATAAAGCAGTTACCTGATGAAACATAACACAACTAACAAAATACATGGGCATAAAAAGAGGATTCCAGAACCCTACCCTAAACAGACAGCATGAGAGAGTTACAACTGAATTCTTTTTTTTTCTTTCTAATCATTCTTTACCAGAAATGAAACATACACAGAACTGTAGCCAGAGTGAATCACATTAATTACTAGTACTGCAACTTGCAAGAAACTTGACTTCCTAAAGAAGGTCTAGTTCTTAAACTCTAATGTGATTAAGAATAACCTAAAAAAGCATTTTAAACGAGGCTCTCTGGGCCTTATAGCCAGAGATACTGATTCAGAAGAATTTCTCGGTGGGGCCTAGGAATCCTCGTTTTCTTACAGGCACCCAAGGAGATCACAAAGCAAAGCATCTGCTCTACACACTGGGAGACACTGGGGTGGGAAGGTCAGGATGAGTCCTTTTTCAAAGTACAAGTCAGTTCATAGTACTAAGTCATCCTACGGTACAAAGTAACTGGAACTCAAAGTTGCTTTTTTGAAGATGCTGGCCGTCCCAACACCTATGGAACACGGATAACATACAAGTGAGTTTATCACAGATAAGAAATTAAGATATTATCTTTCCATATAGCTTGATGATTAATATTTTTATACAAGGTTGTGGCCTTAGATACTCAAATCTTATTATCATTCTTGTTTCGTTTTCCCCTCCTGGTATTAACATGCTTAGCAGCAGAAATAGAACAATAAGAAAACGTGTACCAAATTTCAGACTTACTGAAAAAGCAGTCAAGGTTGGTAGACAAAGAACAAGTCTGACTCACCCTGTCCTACTCCATTTGTTTTATCTGTAGAATGAACCATAATTTCCCAAGATGCCTGTCACAGCAGTGTTAAAATAATTATATTGGTAAAGAATTTGTAATAAAGATATTATATATAGGCACTTGGAAAGACATTAAACCCAAGGCAAGCTGGAGAAAAACAGTGACGGGCTACAGATCAAAACCACCACACCACCATTTCCTACGATGGTCTGCAGAGCCTACACTGGAGTTCAGACAGAAGGATCTTGGGGACACGGACGCTACATGAAGACTTAGTCGGGATGCAAATGGCCCCTTTCCTTTCACCCCCCTCTTGCCTATAATTTTCTAGCAAATTTTACCAATGTAGTCTCTCAGGCATATCCAAAGCTTGTTGCATATCTCATACTCTCTGCAAAACTATTCTTTTTTTTTTTTTTTTTAAAATTTTTTTTTTTTTTTTTTTTTGGGACAGACAGATCACAAGCAGGCAGAGAGGCAGGCAGAGAGAGACAGGAGGAGGAGGCAGGCTCCCCGCCAAGCAGAGAGCCCGATGCGGGACTTGATCCCAGGACCCTGAGATCATGACCCGAGCCAAAGGCAGAGGCTCTAACCACTGAGCCACGAGGCGCAAAACTATTCTTTTACACACACACAAATAAAAGTACGCATTTTTCAAGATAGATCTGAAAAGCTGCTATTTTAATGAACTACTCCCAAAACTCATGACAATTCAAATAAGAAAAACTGCCAAGTACAAGTTTTTCTGAACTTTTAATAGCATGAGAAGATTGAGAGGTAGTAACCAGATAATGTTTTCATCAAGTGTAGTGAAACTGGAAAGATTCAGATCTCCAGAAGTCGTAAGTCAAAAAACTTCCCCCTTTAATGCATGTTGTCATAATAAAGTTCCATTTCAACATTTCAATAAAATTCCATTCCAGGGAAAGGATCAAAAGCATGCTCTTCAATATGAACTACGTTGAACATAACCTATTGGTACAATCGAGTGAGGAGGACGTTCTGGCATAGCGGAAAGCATTATACCCTGAAAATCAGGATACCTTATTCTACACCCAGTTTTTTATTATAACAAAAATTAACATGTAGGTATATCTAATAACAGCGCCTAAGAAAAGTATACCTTTAAAAAAAAAGAACTTTGCTTTTTACCGCTTCGAACAGTACACTCATTATTTTAAAAGTAATTAAAAACTGAAACCCTTGCAGAAGGTCAGAGTTCCCCTACCTTTGAACAATTCACTAGTTGCTTAATCTTCTGGATTTTTATTTTCTGTGTACGTACTACTTTTCTCTCTTAAAAATGTGATCACACTATATATAACTTTTTTATGATCTACATCATTTTATTCTCAATTTCATGCAATCAGCCCTTTGGAGGCTGTAATGTGCCCTCCAGCATGGTGTCCAAGGGGGCCAAGGAAGGAGCCAGGTGTTTCAACCCTGCCAGCCAGTAAAAGGAAGACCTATTCCTTCCTCCCCACTCGGGGCTGGGGTGGAGGGGTGTCAGAGGAGGCCCAGAATACAGTAGTCGGGACGTTCACAATCAACCAGAGGTATTGTCAATGGCGACTACCTAGGGAACTGGAACCCCCACCCCTGCCAAGCAGAAATGGTAGCTGCCCAGGGGTATCAATGGAGGCCACAAGTTATTCATTCTCTATCTGGTTGTAACAAGGCAGTGTCCTTGTCACCCATCTCTCCGCCCACCCTCCTCTAGAGCCCTGTCAGAGAAGTCTTATTTGAGTGTTAGAGAAGTTTAAACCAAGCTTAAACAAGATCCAGAGTCTCATAGCATAATATGAAAATGTCCAAGTTTTGATCAAAACTCACCTGTCATACTAAGAACCATAAATGAAACATGGCAATCAGTACTGTCACCATCAGGATGACAGAGATGTTAGAATTTGCTGATAAAGATTTTAAAGCAGCCGTGGTAAAAGTGCCTTAATGAGAAATTATGAACAGCTTGAAACAAGTGAAAACACAGAAAAAAGCCTCAGCAAAGAAACAGAAGATGTAAAGAACCAGTAGGAAATTCCACCATAAAATAACCAAAAAAAAAAAAAAAAGAGAGAGAGAGAGAGAGCTCAGAGGATGATCTCACAGCCGAACAGCCAAATGGAAGGGAGACAGGAAAAAATCACTGAACTGGAAGATAGACTAGAAGTGACCTGCTTTACACAGAGAAAAAGTTGACTGAAAATATCAAACTTCCTCTGTATTTCCATAGTTTGAAGTCATCAATCTAACAGTTATTTTTGAAGGCTTCATTGTGCTATTCATCCAACAATTTCACATGTATAAGTTTATTCTGTAGAAACATTTATACAGATGCCCAAAGACACCAGAGGGAGGAACACTGAAGCTCCATTTGTGACGGCAAACCACTGGAGACCACCCGATGCCGATCGATAAAGGATCTGTTAACTACAGACCACAATCAGACAGTGAAGTCTGGGCTAACCATGTGGCCTTTGCTGGCAAGGGCAGGAGTACAGTCACAGTTTTTCCCTGCGGTATGTGAAGTAGAGCAGCTACTGCCTGAGTCTTCTGTCTTAAGCCTACACTGTCCCTTTCCTGGTCCTCTGGCTAGAGAGAGTGGACTTCTGTTTGAGTGTTGCCTGCACCTTTTGGTGTTTCCAGCTGCCAACTCCTCTAGCTCTGAGTCTGTGATAGATGAGGGCAAAAAAAAAAAAAAAAACCAAAAAACTCATCTATTCTGCCTTCCCAGAAGCAGAAGTCTCTCAGACATATTAAATTTAGAAAGTAAAATTAAAAATGTAGAAAACGTGGTATATCCATACAGTGGAATAGTATTCAATAATAAAAAGCAATGAGGTATTTTGATATATGCTAGAAGTTGGATGAACTTTGAAAAAGTATGCTAAATAAAAGGAACCGGTCAGAAAATAAAATCATAGGACACAATTCCATTTATATGAAATGTCCAAAATAGGCAAATCCACAGAGACAGGAAGTAGATTAGTAGTTACCTACTTAGGGCTTTTGTGGGGCAGGAAGGAAAGAAGGTTTGGGAATGACTGCTAACGAGTACAGGGATTTCTTCTGAAGCGCTAAAAATGTTCTAACATTGGACAGTGGTGATGGCTGCACAGCTTTGTGAATACACTAAAAATCACTGAACCGTACATTTTAAACGGACGCATTATATGATATATGAATCATATCTCAAAACTGTTTTAAATATACAGGCACAAATTACAAGTATAAATATACACATACTAGACAAGATTTTAACATGGAAAACATAGTTCAAATATTATGATTTCATATTATACAAAAAATGTACATGCCCATAATGTTTTCCCCAAAATTAGAAAACCCAAATAAAGCAAAAACTTGAAGAATTCCACTGACAGAAATAATTGCCAATTTCCAGAAAAAGGATGAATCTTCCCATTCATTTAGGTTTTGTTCTTCTAAAGGGGGTAGTTTTATTTAACTTGCTATCAGAGGTTTCTCTTACACACTATTTCTCACCCTTCTCCCTCCAGGCCTCTGTTGTAATTCCTGAATTGCCTAATACCAGTATTGAATCAGAAACTGCCAGATTAACTCCTACCTTGCTGAAGAGGGGTCAGTGGCAGATGCCATAAATATTTTAATGTTTTACTAATTCAGGGTTAAGGAATGGCTCACATAGAAAACCTAGTTTAATCAGTTGCTAGAACAGTCATTTTAAAACACCCAAGAAGGTGAGCTTGAACTTCGTTCCTCTCTATTTCTTTGTGTTTAAGGGACTGGTGGTGGGGGTGATGGTTGACTAGGGTAAGAAAGACAAGCCTGGGACCTGAGGGTAAAAATGGGCTCCTGACCATGAAATTATTTTCCTTGACACATTTTCTAGGGAATGCACACAACAACATGTCGCCAAAAGAATAAACTTAAAAGCCTTAAGGCTTCATTTACCTTCAGTGTGGATCCTATTTCACTTAGCTATCTGAATACACAAAATGGCTTGCGCTTAGATTAAAAGTCTCAAAACAACATGATAAATGGGCAAAATCGCCTCCTTTCTATTACTCATTTCTTCAGTTTTTCCTAACCACATGCTAGGACCATGCTAGGTCCTCAGGTTCAATAAGCCATCGTCCTTCTACGGGCTCTGCAGAGCATGAAGGAAACAAGGCTGAGAATCAGAGGATTTGAATCCTGACCTCATTACTTATTAGATGTGTAATCTTCAGTAAATTACTTAACATCTGTGAAACTTGACTTCCTACACCACGTTACCAGGGGGTCAAATCAGTTAGGGTACACACAGCTCCTGGCATATGGGAAGAGTTTTGTAAATGTTACTTGACTATAAAGATGCTTCATGCACAGAACTCAGGACCTAACGATGCGTTCTTCAGCTCATGCACTTAGTCTTTAGAATCCCTACATTATTCTTCCAGAAAATAAGAAAGGGGAAAGAATTGTGGGACTGATCCCACAAATGGAGCCAAAGGATACATGGCGGAGCATTTACTATATCCCAAGCTCTGGTGATGTAAATAAAATCAGCCAACAGCAGGGCATGGGAAAGACCTCAGATGCTACCATTTTCTGGTTCAGTACCACCAGGCCCTTAAGTCTACTCTCCAGGTTCGGTTCTATGCAATTTACGGGAGAACAGATTCGTGTGAAATGACATGAGGATACCCAGCTATCAGGGTTAGATGAAACTGCAGGCTAGGCTGTTTGAGCTCCACATAAAACATTTACCTTACTGAAAAGGAATGCTCTACTCTCCCCAGACAAGCTCTTCACATGTATTCATCTAGTTATATATTTTGACTCAGCAGAGGAAGGTGGTTAACTAAGAGCCACACCCACAGAATGCCACCACTTCCTAGCTGTGTGACTTTGAAAAAGTGATTCAGCCTCTCTGGGCCCAGTTTTCCTCTTCCACAAAATGGCAACAATAAGATGACCTACCTAGTTGGACTGCTGATGGGAACTGAAGGAGTTAACAAATACAGGGGCTTAGAAACCTTTCACACTTTTTGATATTTGTACTACGCACATGAATCTTTCATTTCAAAAAAAAAAAAAAAAGAAAGCAAATAAAAGTCTTCCACCCAAAACATATGAATAACATCAAACAGAAGTGACAGGGGCAGCTGGGTGGCTCAGTCGGTTAAGTGTCTGCCTTCAGCTCAGTTCATGATCGCAGGGTCTTGGAATCTAGCCCCATATCAGGCTCCCCTGCTCCCTCCCACCCCCACGTATGTGTGTACACACACACACTCCCTCTAAAATAAATAAATCTTTAATAAATACAAAATTAAAATAAAATACTGATTACCAGGCCTCACCTCCAGACATCTGGATTCAGTATGTCTTTGGTGAGGTCCAGGAATCTGCAATTTTTAACAAGCACTTCAAGCAATTCTAATTCTGATGCATTTGGTGGACAGACCACACTTTGGTAAATACTGACACAGAGGAAAAACATGCCAAAAATAAAGACTGGAAAGAAGTTTACGCCACAGTTAGACTTTGAACTTGAATTCCTCGTGATGCCTTCCGGACTCTGCTCTTTGTAAACCAGCAACCCGGTCACCATTCGTTAGACACAGTTTTGGTAAATAACAGCCTCCTCTCTTACTTTAAAGGAATACTACTCTATCTGTCCTCAATGCAGGATATATCGAAACTTAAACCAAAGAAACCTAAAAGCCCTTAAAACTTACGACACTCAAGGGCGCCTGGCTGGCTCAGTCAGTTAAGCCATTGGCTAAGGACGGACTCATGACCTGAGCCTTCAGGTCATGATCTGAGGGTCTTGGGATTGAGCCCCACTTGGGGCTCCATGGTTGGTGGGAGAGGCGTCTCTCCTTTCTCCCTCTGCTCCTCCCCTCCTCTCCCAGCTTGTACTCTGTCACACTTGCTCAAATAAAAATCTAAAAACAAAACAAGACAAAACAAAAACACCTAGACACTCAAAATCAAGAACATTCTTATTTATACAAACTAAGAAGCAGAAGCAAAACAATGTAACAATAACCATTCTAAGGGCTTATCTTACTGCCAAATATAATGTTAAGGACATTATGGTGACAAAGATCCCTCTGCAGATCAAGTCTTTTATTCTGTGGGATGGTTGTAACTGGTTTAGAAGAACAATTGCAAATTTTAATTATTATATTACTAAATGATTGGACTTGTCAGGAGAAAAAAAAAAAAGATTCTTCTGTGACGTTAGGGACATGGACCAACACCTGACTTGAAAAACAGCTGGATTTTCCACTTAGAAACCACAGAACTTTACACTTGGGTAAGTCACTTAAGCATTTTGGCCTTTTAGTTTTCTCTTCTGGAAGGGCAGCGGGGGTGGGAGAGTGGTCTGGGGCAAGAGGTTGGGGGTTGAAGATTGCTTTACAGAGCTGGTAACTATAATGTTGTGATACCAGATACATATTCCTACTCTTAGGGAATACAGTGTGTGCAACTTCAAGAGGAAGAGCAAATAAAGTGAATGGGGTAACATGTTAATAGGTAAACTGGGTGGTTTCTGTACTGTTCTTATTCCTGCAACTTCAAAGTGTAAAATTATTTCCAAATTACTAGTTTTTATATTATTCATCTAATTTCCACTTCTGTACGAATAGTTTCTAATTATAACTCATTTTTACTGTACCAGTTATAAATTATCTCCAAGGACAGATAAAAAATCAATATTTTTAAATTAAAATTTTTTATATTTCTTAATCATCCATCAACCATGTAAGGCCCTACCTACACTAAATACTGGAGATCAGTGATGAATAAGAAAAGGCATGGTTCGTACCTTTGTATTACCTATGTTCTACAAAGTTGAATCTGAGTAATTTAAGAATATGAAAACACACTAAAAATGAAACTCAATATAAGATACAGTGTAACTCAAAATACATTCCCCATCTGGGGCACCTGGCTGGCTCAGTCGGTGAAGCATGTGACTCTTGATCTCGGGGTTCTGAGTTTGAGCCCCATGTTGGGTATAGAGATTACTTGGAAATAAAACCTTAAAAAAAAAAAAGCCACATTTCCCAACAACTGAAATAACACTTTAATATTTTCTCGAAAGTGTCATAAACATCCCCCAATAAATCACGATTTTGAGAGTTTCAGTTTTAAGAGCTTGCCATGGCTCCTCCTCTGAGTTAGTAATTCAGCTGTTAATAGGAAACTCAATGTTCTCTTGCTTTAGTCTTAATCATCAAACTGAGGAATCATTCAAAACTATTCAAAATTATGTCCTTTCACTTTATTTTCAAATATTAAAAAAGGAAGGAGCAACTAAAAGTATAAGACAAAGATAATTGTGCTTAACCATATAAAATAAACTTCCAAAATTTACAGTAATTACTAAAGTCATCAAGACTCAAGGTTACTTGAAGACTGTTGGAAGAAATCACTGAAATACACAAATTAGCCCACAATTTAGTCTTAGCTAAATGTCCTGGTTTAGTGATACAGCTCTGTTTTTTAAGCTTCTTCCACCTACAACTGTAGATAATTAAACCTGTCGAAAGTGAAAGAATTCATCTTCCTGTAGTTTCTCAATTCTGTTTCATTAGTAAATGACCAAATTATGATTCAATAACCTAATGCAGCTGAGAGCTGAACTAACAATAAAAAGGAGCCTGTAAACATGTACAATAGTCCTTAAAATTAGATCTTTGCAAAAGTTCTCACTTCTCCTTTCCCAAGATGACTTCCCCACCCACGTTCTTGAGGACCCTATACCTTGATTCCATTATCCCCTCCCATCTGTCCTATACAACGGGCCACATGAACCTGGACACTTCTGTGACTCAAATCCCCTTTTCTCCCACAGAAATACCCACTGCTGCCCCTGTCCTTCAGGCGAAGCTCAAGCGTCACCTCTAAGAAACCTTTCTAGATCACTCTGGCCCAAACCAGTCACCTGTCCTCTCAACTTCAACTCCGGCTTCTCAGACTCAGAGATCAACACAAATCATCAGAATATCTTGCGAGGATGCAGCTTCTGATTCAGTAGATCTAGGGTGGAGCTCAAGAGTCTGCATCTACAAACTTCAAGCAACAGCAAGCCTGTGCCATTTATTGAACAATTAATATTCAGTTGTCTTGTGATCTCTTAAATGGTTACTGTGTATTATTACTTTACTGTTCATATCCCTGCACTGTATCTCCTGGGCTAGACTGTCACTTCACTGTGATGGCATACGTTTTTTGTTTTGTTTTGTTTTGTTTTAACCTTCCCATAAGGCATCTGTTGCAGATGCCTTACTATGTATTAGCTTTCTACTGATTGCTAACAATGAAAGCCTCAGGAGTTATAAAGAACTCCAGGTGATCAGTATAAGAAAAAAAAAAAAAAAAAGGCAAACCTTTCAGATTAAGGCTTCTCAAAAATTTAAATTAGTTCTCCAGGTGAACTTGGGACAGAGCTAACAAACCACAGAAGCCACTGCAACAAACTCTGAGAGTTGCCTGCCCAACACCCATTCTCCCACTTTTTTTTTTCATTCTCCCACTTTTTGTTGCTGCTAGAACTCCCATTTTTTTTTTAAAGATTTTATTTATTTATTTGACAGAGAGAAATCACAAGTAGGCAGAGAGGCAGGCAGAGAGAGAGGAGGAAGCAGGCTCCCTACTGAGCAGAAAGCCCGACGTGGGGCTTGAACCCAGGACCTGGAATCATGACCTGAGCCGAAGGCAGCGGCTTAACCCACTGAGCCACCCAGGCGCCCCTAGAACTCCCATTTTTTTTTTTTAATTTAAAGATTTTATTTATTTATTTGACAGAGAGATCACAAGTAGGGAGAGAGGCAGGCAGAGAGAGAGGAGGAAGCAGGCTCCCTGCCGAGCAGAGAGCCCGATGCGGGGCTCGATCCCAGGACTCTGAGATCATGACCCGAGCCGAAGGCAGCGGCCCAACCCACTGAGCCACCCAGGCGCCCCTAGAACTCCCATTTTTGATCAGGCATCTGTTCACCCTTCCCTCAAGGGACACAGTGGGTGATGACCCAATCCCTACAGCTGGGAGTAATCTGGACTGATTCTAAGTCAGTCATGATAGTTCCATTCCTCTTGCCAGTGATAAGCAGCAAGACTCGGTGATGAGATCCAGTCCCAGTCTTTGCTCTTAAGACAAAGACACCAGAGGAGGAAATCCTCGGATGTGAATGAAACCTGTGGCTGCTGTGGCCAACATGACCGAAGCCAGAGGCTGCACCCAACACCAAAAGACAACAGAGCCAAGAGAATTGCAAACAAAGAAGGGAGCCCAACCCAGACCTATTTCACGTTACATACGTTTCCTTGGGAGCTAAAGACAATTTGAGGTAGAGTTTTCTGTTTATCACAATCATAAATCATCCTCACCATGTATCTCCAGTTATGAGTAGCGGGAAGAATAAAAACATTTATTTGGTAAGGAAAGAAAAAACACAGTTCTCAACATAAGTTAAAGGAGACAGAATAGCCACTCGGGGCTCTGGTTTGCTTACAATGAATTCTATTTTCTACAGGTTGCCATTTAGACTTTGCTCTGGGATTTCAGTGGGCTGGGTAGCACTTGCCACTGATGTTCAAGCTATGGGCTCTCTTCCTCCTTTATGGGACAGCTCCCAGAAAGAGCACCCCCTTGCCCAGGATCCAGGCATATTTATTCCACACACAACACATACTTACTGAGGACCTCCTGCCTCCTGTCTCCCAAGCACTGGGAGTTGGCACTGGGGAAACAACTGTCAGATAAGACCTGAAACCTCATGAAATTTAGATTTTTATGGAATAAATAGATAATATATCAAGTTAAAAACATATATACTATAGTAAGTGCCAAAAGCAAAACAAAGTAGTAAGAATAAGGATAAGGAACACCTACTTTAGAGAAGATGACATAAAAGATCTCTTAGACCTAGAGCATGAGAAGGAGCCAGCTGTTCAAGAGCCAGCGGGAGTATGAGAGAAAGCAGTATTGGCAGGGGCCAGATCGTGAAAGATCTTCCAGACCAAATTAAGGAGTTTGAATTTTATGCTTACAGAGGGAACATTTACTCACTTATTTAACAAATGTTCACCAAGTGCCTACCGTGCAGAAAGAAATCACTTAATACAATGGTTAACAACAAGGACTCTGGAAGCAGTGTCTTCTTTGATATTCTACCTAACCTACTGTGTGATGCCTGGTACACTACTTAACCTCTCTGGGATTTTGTTTCCTTATATGTAAAATGGGGATTACCTACTTCATAGTCAGGAAATTAAATGAGTTAATAGGACAATCTCTTGAAACACTGCCCAGCATCTGGTGAAGTGCTCAGTAACAAAGTATGTGCTAAGTAGAGAACAATTTCACTTCATTGAGCTTGGGGGAAATGCCAGAGAATGGGGTAATGGGATACCACTGAAGGGCAGGGTAATATGAGGGCAAAATCCAACTTCCATTTTAAAGACAATAAATAACACTTGCTACCATATGGAGAACAGGCTGCGGACATGGAGCTGGCAAAGAATGTACATTGGGAGACTTGGAATGTGGCTTGAATTTGAGGCAATGAAGTTAGAAAGAAATGCATGGGTTAAATTGAATTGGGAGGGTATAATCCTAAAGACTTGTGAGGATGTGAGGATTTACATGTGGAAAGTGAGGGAAGGAAGAAATCAACCCCAAGATTACTGGTTTGAGCAACTGGGTAGAGGAGAGCCTCAAGACAGGGGTGGCGGGGCGCCTGGGTGGCTCAGTTGAGTAAGTGACTGCCTTCAGCTCTGGTCATGAGCTGGGAGTCCTGGGATCAAGTCTTGTGTCGGGCTCCCAGCTCCATAGGGAGTCTGCTTCTCCCTCTGACCTTCTCCCTTTCTCATGCTCTCTCTCTCTCTCTCTTTCTCAAATAAATAAAGAAAATCTTAAAAAAAAGACAGGGGTGGGTGTATGCCTATACTCTGCTGGAAAACAGAGAAATCCCTTCAAGAGATAACCGTACAACTACCACCTTGACTTAAAACCAGTTCTTAAGTGTGAAAGGCTACAAACCAAAATTGATATTGTTGACCCCATGACATACTTTAGGAGAGGTGGGGACAGTATTAACTTTATACACCTCTGTACTGTTTTGCTTTTCCTTTTTTTTTTTTTTTTTTTGGTGGGCAGAGGATTTAAGAAAATTATAAAAGAAGATAAATGTTCAAAATGTTTACACATGACAATCTTATTCCTGTCCTTAACCACTGCCAAGATACTAAACTGCTTAAAGATGACAGAACTTCTTTAGAATTCTTCATATTGCTTGAAAAAATGCTGAATGCAAAGTAATCACTCAAAAATGACTAGCTTAAATAAAGTAGGGAATGAATGACAGTTGAGAAAGATTCTATTGAGTACTTTTGTACTGTTACATACTTGAAACATAAGCTGAAAATGAAAACAAACACTAATCTATACTCAAATCAAACCTGAAATGTCTCAGCTAGAAACAAAGTGTCAGATATACAATGACCAGACTTTCCATCTAAGCACAAGAGAACCATAACAAAAACAAGTTCTGCCAGAATGTTTAAGTTACATTCACCCATCAAAAGCCTAAGGAGGAACAAAGTTTCTTATCTCTTTGGAGCAAATTATATGTCATATATAATTAAAAATACTGACTGACAAGAAAGGAAAAAAAAAGATAACCAAAAGTAGAACCCTTTTCTTCTGCCTGGATCAACCTTGATTCTACTCCCTATGGGAATCAAATACAACAAATGAAAATGTCACCAAAGTGGCCTAGAAACAAGTTAACAGCTACTGTTTACTTCAGCAGTTTACTTCTCACTTGATAAGCACTATTATGAAAATGTTTTATATATGTTAATCCTCACAATAACCATAAGAAGTTAGATAGTTTCCCTCATGTTTTGGATAAGGAAACAGATTTTTTTTTTTTTTTAATCAGATAGAGTGAGGAATTCTTTTTAAAGATTTTATTGATTTGACAGAGAAATCACAAGTAGGCAGAGCAGCAGGCCGGGGGTGGGGGGGCAGGCTCCCCGCCGAGCAGAGAGCCTGATGCAGGGCTCAATCCCAGGACCCTGGGTTCATGACCTGAGCCGAAGGCAGAGGCTTAACCCACTGAGCCACCCAGGTGCCCCAGGAAACGGATTTTAAAGCAGCCTTAGGAACCTGCCTTAGGTCATACAACTGAGGAGCAGCAGAACTGAAGTCTGATGTCTGATGTCCATTCTATCAATCACTTTTACAATTTCTTACACCAAGGTGAAAAAGAGATGCTGAATCTTACCTGCCTAATCTCATGATTTTATGGTACAACCACCATCTCATTCCTATGAACATTACTACCAAGTAAGATAAATTACCTGAACTACATTCAATAGAAAGTAATCTACAAATGTTATTTCAAAATTTTTAGTAGCCAGATTTTTTTAAAAAATTAAAAAAGAAACGGGTGAAATTAATTTAAATATTTAATTCTATATATCTAAAATACCATAATTTGGGGCGCCTGGGTGGCTCAGTGGGTTGAGGCCTCTGCCTTCGGCTCAGGTCATGATCTCAGGGTCCTGGGATCGAGCCCCGAATCGGGCTCTCTGCTCGGCGGGGAGCCTACTCCCCCACCCCCCCCCCCCCCCGCCCCCCTGCCTCCTTGTGATCTCTGTCTGTCAAATAAATAAATAAAATCTTAAAAAAAAAAACAACATAATTTCGGGGCACCTAGGTGGCTCAGTTGGTTAAGCGTCTGCCTTTGGCTCTGGTTATGATCCCAGGGTCCTCGGATCAAGTCCCACATTGGGCTCCCTGCTCAACGGGGAGTCTGCTTCTCTCTCTCCTCTGCTTGCCTCTTCCCCTGCTTGTGTTTTCTCTCTCTCTTCTCCCTCTCCCTCTCCCTTGTACTTCCCCTGCTTGTACTCTCTCTTGCTCTTCTCCCTCTCCCTCTGCCTGCTGCTTCCCTGCTTGTGTTCTCTCAAATAAATAAAATCTTTAAAAAGAAAAATAAGGAAAGGGGCGCCTGGGTGGCTCAGTCAGTTAAGTGTCTGCCTTCAGCTCAGGTCATGATCCCAGGGTCCTGGGATCAAGCCCCACATCAGGTTCTCTGCTCAGCGGGAAGCCTGCTTCTCCCTCTCCCACTCCCCCTGCTTGTGTTCCCTCTCTCGCTGTGCTTCTATCAAATAAAATAAAATTTTAAAATCTTAAAAAAAAAAAAGAAAAAAAGAAAGTATCATAATTTCAACATGTAATTGACATGAAAAATAAATACATTCTTTGTACTAAATCTTTGAAATCTGAAGGTCGTGTACCTGGACTCATCAACTTGACATTCAAGCTCTCAGGAAAGATTTAGTCTTATTCCGAATTTATTTGAACAAGTTTGTCTGGCTTACCAAACTACAACAGATTACAACAGAAAAGTAGGGGCTGCATCAACAGAGCTAAGCTGGCAAGGAAGAAATACACACACACACACATACATCTCACGCATGCACACACACAAAACAGATCTAGATCCAAAAAGCATAACAGCTGAGGCCACTTAGCAGAAGGGCAAAAATAGTCTTCCATACCTCAACAGTTCCCCAGGTCATTGCCACATTACAGAATTCATCAGAATGCTGGCATTAATGGGCAGTTAAATTCAGCATTTTAAGAAGTCCAGGAAGCATTAATATATTTTGGAAATATTTTCACTTAGGGGAACCTAGGTAGCTCTGACTTTGGCTCAGATCATGATCTTGGGGTCCCAGGATTGAGCCCCTCATCAGGCTCTGTGCTCAGTGGGTAGTGTGCCTGTCCCTCTCCCCAACTCGTGTGCTCGATCACACTCAGGTGCTCTCTCTCTCTCTCTCAAATAAATAAAATCTTTAAAAATTTTTTTTCATTTAAAATCAGTTTAAGGGGTGCCTGGGTGGCTCAGTTGGTTGAGCGACTGCCTTTGGCTCAGGTCATGATCCCGGACTTCCAGGATCGGGTCCCGCATGGGGCTCCCAGCTCCTTGGGAGTCTGCTTCTCCCTCTGACCTTCTCCTCTCTCATGCTCTCTCTCACTCATTCTCTCTCAAATAAATAAAATCTTAAAAAAAATTTTTTAAATTAATTAATTAATTAATTAATTAAATAAAATCAGTTTAAGAACTCTCTATACTTACTTCCTTTGCAATTTTCCCATAAATCTAAAACCATTCTAAAATTATAAAGTCAAGTTTTAAAAAACAATGCAAGGGTCACCTGGCTGGCTCAGGTGGTTGAACATACGACTCTCGATCACAGGGTTGTGAGTTTAGACCCCACACTAGGTACAGAACTTACTTTTAAAATCTTTTTAGAAAGTAAAAGCAAATGAACAATTTGAGACTTCTGGTATGGCAAAAAAGTTCCCAACGATTGATCCTCTGCCCGCATAACAAGAATAACTTCTAGACCAAAGCAACCATTTGACTGCACTGGTGAGTAAACAAAAGCAGGCAAATGTTGGAAGGGACCGAACTGACATTTGGAAGAAGGGAAATATGCTGGACAACTTTCCCCAATGTTTATCTTTTCATCTTGTGCCATGCAGGGCAACTAAAATTCCAATGGAAAATTCACAGTTCTGCTGGTTTGAAGAACAGCACTCAGAGCAACCATTGCCACTGGAAAATAAAGTAGAAGACCATAAAAAAGAGAGCCAAAGACAGGAGTCCTAAAATCTGAATAAAACTCTGCCCAAGTCTCTAGCTGATCCCTGACATATATATACACAGTACAAACTCCAGGCAGGACAGCTAAAAGGACTGAACTGAAATCTGAACTGCCACCACCACAGGGGAAAGAGTGCTGCAGTTTGAGTTCAGCTGACTTAATTACCTGCTTTAAAATGAAAAAAAAAAAAAAAAAAAAAAAAAAAAGGTAGCAAAATCAATACTCTTCAGAAGAACATAACAAAATCCAAAGTTTCTACAACTTGTCACTCACAATATCCAGAATACAATCCAAAGCATTCTCCACAGGAAAAAACAGGAAAACACAACCCATTCTCAAAAGAAAAAATAATCAAGGAAACACATCTTCTGCTGACCCAAACACTGTAATTTGCAGGTAAGGACTTTCAAGCGGTTATTATAACTATGCCCAAGAACATAAAAGAAATATATGCTCAGGGCACCTGGGTGGCTCAGTTGGTTAAGCATCTTACTTTTAATTTTGGCTCTGGTCATAATCTCAGGGTTGTGAGATCAAGCCCCATATCAGTGTGCACCCAGCATACTGGGTCTGCTTCTCTCCCTCTCCCTCTGTTCCTCTCCCCTCACTCATCCCCAGCACACTCTCTCTTGCTCTCTAAAACAAACAAATAAATACTCTTTTTAAAAATAAATCTAAATAGATAAATCTTAACCAAATTACTAAAAAAAAGAAATATATGCCCTTTA
The DNA here is from genome assembly GCF_002288905.1 of Enhydra lutris kenyoni. Taxonomy (NCBI): domain Eukaryota; kingdom Metazoa; phylum Chordata; class Mammalia; order Carnivora; family Mustelidae; genus Enhydra; species Enhydra lutris. The sequence goes on from NW_019154122.1 coordinate 1,683,126, forward strand.
CGATTAGTTACTTGCACTCTGCTCACATACGAAAAATGTATCTTTAACTTTTCCAGTGTCTAAGACTCATTCTTTTAACATCTTCTAACCAAAGATAAATTCATTAACTTCCAGAGTTTTCCTTTATCAGCCAAAGACAAATACACTGGGGGAGCAGGGGGTGAAATTCTTATGCAAGTCAAAACCCAGCAGCCACTTTCCCTAAGGGTAGTTTAAAAATATACACACTGTACTATAAACTAGACTCAGAAAAAGACCTAAGATGAAAGAAAACTTCCTTCCCAATCTGCGTTTATGGCAGCTACCCAGTTTTAGTGGATGAGAGGTATTTCTCTTCATCAACAAGTTCCCAGACCTAGATATTCCACTAAGAGTTCAGCCACAGGACCAAAATTCCAAATTCTCCCTTTATAAAAAATCTAAATTCTCCAGGAAGTTCTTTTTTAAGAGATTACACTTTAGGTAAACAAAATAAAAATGAAGAATTCAGAGGATAAACAAGATATGGGAGCAATTCTAAAAACATAATTACATGACATGGTTATGCACAGAGAATCAGCTATAAAGACACCCATCACAGTACTGTTTAATGGGTAAATTTTGGACCTGTAAATAACTAAGAACAGTGGATTAACAGTAAAAATGAACAATGAAAAACTGCAGTCATAAAAATGTATAGAATCACAGGTTTTGGCACCAAACAAAAAATGCTATAGAATTTTAATATAAAATATTATCAGTCAATAAACATATGAAAGAGTGAATTTTTCTCTGGTATTTTATTTCGGATTATCTATGTTTATTAAAATAGATTTACAAAAAAATTTTTTAAATAACATACTCAATAATGTACTGCATCTGTGAAAAGGTAACATTTAGAGTTCTTAGCTGGTCTAAAATAAATTTCAAATATCTGAACAGTACAAGATGTATGTTTATTACTGAAATACTTACTTGTCATTTCAACACACAGGTGCCTTAAATATGAAAAATAGGCAAATTCTAACCTAGAAAAAATAGTTCTGTATCTGTCTTATTTTAGACACAACAAACAAAATCTTCCCTTTATTTTTCAGGTAGTTCATTTGAAAAATAAAACATTTCTAGTCCAAGAATTCACTCTTGAAATATTCTTCATTTCACTGACAAACTGCATTATCACTGAGAATTTTTATTACTTCCATTTATATTTGTTTTCTAATAAACTGCATCTAATTATGAATTTAATTATCTGGATATGACTTTTAAATAACAAGTCTCAATTCTCTGTCTGGACCTAAACACCCATGACTAAGGCTACTTTGGTACATTAAAATATATCTGGACTAGATTGGACATTAGTTCTAAGAAACACACCTACTTTATAGATGAGAACAACTACTTGAACCTGGTCTTCCAGTTATGTAATTTGAAGATGCTAGACCTCTAAACCCATCTGTTATTAAGTTTGGATCAATGGCTATCTAGTGAGCACCAGACATAAAGCCCAAATTATATGTCTCAAGTTCAATAATTGAACACTATTTTTATCTCTGGTGTTTTACTATGAGGCAATGCAGAAGCCAACACCAAAAACAGCCTTAAAACTCTCTTACATGCATCTGTCCCCAGACTTCACATATCAATTTGCTCCAAAACTCCAAAAGACATTTACTGAATTACTGAGCTTTCTACTATGTAATGAGATTATGTTGGGTGGAAAATATAAAAGATGAAGAAAATAGTCCCTGATCCCTGATCTCCTAGAATTTATACTCTGGCCTGAAACAAAGCAAGGATGAGAAATGATTCAGATGAACAGCAGAATAGGCAAAAGCACAAAGCTCCAGACAAAGAGTGGGAAAGATTTGCTCTGCGGAGGGAGCAACAAGGTCAGAGAAGGAGCTAAAACCTTGGAGGGCGTTTGTTTTTCATGAACTAAAACCCCTGAAATTATATGTTAAGCTAAACTTCTTACAGAGTTGGGGGTACTCCAAAATATTTATAGTAAAATATACCATAAAGGTATATAGTTCTTCTCTTCAGAAACATAGCACAGTCCTAAGTGCCTGAACACTCTGGCAAGCTTGCAAAGAGCTCTGAGAAGGAGAGCAAAAGCTGAAAACAGTGATTGTCAGTAAGAGTATTCCAGGGAGCTTTTAAGAGTTCTTATTTGAGAATAAGTGCTTTGGCCAGAAACAGATTTATTCCTTCACTCTGTTCTACAATATCTGTGACCAACCCATCAGAAGAGTCCTATTACCACTTGACCACACTGAAATCTGACTTCATGGTTAAAAAGTGAAAAAAAAAGAAAAAAAGAAAACGCTAATCTCACAAAAGACAAAAGGAATCTAGTCTCACGCAATAAAGATACACATGAAAAAAGATGTAGGGATAAAACCACCTTAAAAAAGAGAGAGAGAGAGAGATTTGGGGATAGGAAAATGACAACAGGATCAAGAAACTAAAGAAACCAACCTATTTATAACCTCCCTCAAAAAGGAGATAAGCAACTCTTCTTCATACAGAAAGAATTTGTGTGTGTATGTTTGTCTTAAAGATTCCTTGTAAACTGTTTGGTTTTTCTTTAACAGACAAAGGAAGACAGACCATAGGACTAAACAGTTTGGTGGCCTTTTTAAGTGATCCAAAAGTTAAAAAAAAAAAAAAAATTAAAAAAAAAAAAAGTGAAACAAACAAAAAAACCCCAGATCCAAAAGCACTGGCTGATCTCATTAGCTCTGCTTAAGAAACTTCATAGATGTGACCTCACCATGGATTACACTTCTATATTTAGTTTATACCTAATATGGATAAAGTCCCAAACTAACAGCCGTTTCCTCTCTCTACAAAAAGAAACTTCCTTGCCTTTTTTTTTTTAAATCAACAATGCAAAGACTAGTGTAGGCTCCTCTAAAGGGAGAGGTTAAAAAAAAAAAGAAAAAGAATTAAAAAAAGGAACACAAAGAAAATATTAACAATTTGGTATGTTATTTCTGTTAAACTTGGACTGCTTTTACACTTATAAATTGTAAAACGATCCTAAAATCAAATATGTGATGTATCAGTCAAGTTCCTTAACAAGTTTATAAATATACCCTTTAAAGAACTTTACGAAATACTAATTAACCTGGCCCCAAAAATGCACAGAGGTGAGGTCATGGAAATTTTACAGTTTCCTTTCAAATCTAACCAAGAGAACTGAAAGCAACCGAACTCATTTAACGAACCATCTAGACTCGTTAATTGTTAGTATGTTTTAGGAATACCTTTAAACAGTCTCAGAAGTTTTTATTTTTTTATTTTTCAGAGTGATTGAATACAGCTAAGAGTGAAAACAAAACTATTTTAGATAAACATTTGAGTTTCAAATAAAGAAAAAGGATATAAACAAATAAAAAAGCTCTTAGTGGTTAAGAGTCAGGCTCTGGATGACAAAGACCTTGGTACAAATCCCAGTTCTGCTACTTACCCGAGCCCCCCCCACCCCCGACCACACAGAGGGAATGACCTCTGTAAGTCTCACATGTAAAATAGTATCCATAGTACCTATTTCAAAGTTTATAGGAGGATTAAATTAACTAACATGTAAAGGGTTTGGCACACTGTGCCTGGACCAGAGAGAGTAAGCCCGTAATGCTGTTAACTTATAACTTTTATTCTGACTTTAACAGAAAAACAAAAACTTACTCTTCATTTTCATGTATCAGTGTACTCTATTTTATACAGGAGTAAATTAAGTAGTTTCTTTTTTTTTTTTTTTTAATTTTTTACCCAACCAGGAAATCTTTTTTTTTTTTTTTTAAGATTTTATTTATTTATCTGACAGAGAGAGGTCACAAGTAGGCAGAGAGGCAGGCAGGCAGAGAGAGGAGGATGCAGGCTCCCTGCTGAGCAGAGAGCCCGATGTGGGGCTTGATCCCAGGACCCTGAGACCTAAGCTGAAGGCAGAGGCTTAACCCACTGAGCCACCCAGGCGCCCCAAATTAAGCAGTTTCAAGAAGCTTAAAGCATTATCATAAAATGAAGTGTTTTAAAATCAGTTTATGATCCTTGTATCACCCATCAATTACAGCCACGCTAACGTTTTAAAGTTTGATTATCATCCCATTGTGGTACAAAGTAAAAATTTAAAACAACAACACCAACAATCTCAGGGTCTAGAAATAAATTAAGAATTAGGAGACTTCAACTATCTCTACTCTCACCCTTAAAAATTACTAAGCATAAAACCTGTCAATCTATACTAGCTCCATTTCTTCTGCTACAAAATTAAGTAGAAAGAACCTAATCTCTCCTAAACATGTCTGTATTTCCTGTAAAGAAAGCATTACACAAATGTCAGTTAATATATGACCTGCTCGGGACGCCTGGGTGGCTCAGTTGGGTTGGACGACTGCCTTCAGCTCAGGTCATGATCCTGGAGTTCCGGAATCGAGTCCCGCATCGGGCTCCCAGCTCCACGGGCAGTCTGCTTCTCTCTCTGACCTCCTCCTCGCTAATGCTCTCTCTCACTGTCTCTCTCTCAAATAAATAAATAAAATCTTTAAAATAAAAAAAAAAATGACCTGCTCAACTTTATAAGTCAATACCACAAAAATCAAGGAATAGTACAATGTAGTAGCACAAGGAGCCACTATGCCAAATCCATAATTCCAAAGTACTTCCGCAGAACCACTAGATCCTACAAGCCACAGATTACTCCTCTTCTTTTATGCGCTCACTAAAACAGAAAGGAAGAAAAAAGAAAACCACTCTTACTAATAATAGACCCTTAAGCTTTACCTACTAGTCCAGAAAGCTGCTGAGGCAGAGTCTAAGACATCAGATTCCAACCTGAATGTCTTTTAGTTATCTAGAAAGTGTCAACAGAATCATGGTTCACTTAATTCAGGAATAAATTCGAGTCTAATCTTGTATTCTTTTTTACACTAAATATACACTCTTCTGATAAAGAATGGTTAAGTTCCCCCGGCTATTTTTTTTGTAGTGACAGCCTGGCAGATGCTTCTCTTAGTAACATCCTGGAAATTGAAACCACATATATTGAACATATAAACTAACCATGAGAGGTGTCTGGGTGGCTCAGTCGGTTAAGCGTCTGCCTTTGGCCCAGGTCGGGATCTGGGGGTCCTGGGATTGAACCCTGTGTCAGGCTCCGTGGTGACTGTGGAGCCTGCTTCTCCCTCTCCTCCCTGCTCATATGCTCTCTCTCTCCCTCTCTCTCTCTCTCTCTGTCTCCGTTGCTATCTCTGCCTCTCTCTCAAATAAATAAATAAATAAAATTTTAAAAAATAACAACAAAATAAAATAACCATGAGCCAATACAGTCTTAACTCTGCATTCCAGAGGCCCATGGAATAATAATAAGCAAACAATGCTTACTTTAAGGTCAGACTTTAAGGTTTTTTTCTTGTATTAACTCTTTTAATCTTTACAAAAGCCCAAGTAGTAGTTACTATTGCCCTAGTGGAGACCTGAAGGCAGCTAGCGAAAGGTAGCACCAGTACTGAAATAGTCTATATGGGCCTAGAGTCCATGCTCCTAATAACCACCACAGCATGACAACAATGAAACAAAGATCAGTCTTCCAAATGACAACTCAACTGCCTACTTGAAATACTATTTCTAACCATCTTCAGCTCCGAAATAGACTATTTAGTGCCTACAGAGGGAATACAAATGATACAAGTCAACCATCATTCCCCCTCTCTGTCTTTGGGATCTCGAATCACTAGAAAGAACCGAAGGCTAGAAAGAACCTTTACAAGCAACACCAAGGCAACACTATGATCTAGCACAGGAGTCCCTACTGAGTCACCAAGACCGTGACTGCAACTCTTCATTCCACTGGCCGTCAAGCCACACACTCAGGGACAGGACACAATTGTGGACTTTCCCTTCGCTCTTTTCTATTGTGCAAGAAGAAAAAGTAAATCTTCATTTCAATCTAAAATAACAGTCTTAAGGCACTAAATCAGTATGAACTGAGCCCAGTGATTAGCATCATATTCTATTTCTCTGGTTTCTTGTACAAAGATTTCTGTGAATTTAATAAAAATCTGCTTTTCCCCAAGCACACAACATTTTCTCTCTTCTTTTCCCACCAGCTTCCTCTGGAATCAAGCCTGTGCAAGGGAGAAAAAAAGCTTCTGTATATTTCTTCAGCAAACATTTTATTGAGTTAATACAAGTAATGCAGTTAACACAGTGTCTGGCACATAGAAAGCACCCCATAAATGTTTATATTACTTCCATTAAGTATGAAATACTCTTCTATATATTCATTCTGGCTCAGGCATTTGGGAAATGCAACAAAAAAACCAGTCAGTGGTAATAAGCACATCTATTCTAAATATACACAAAACAGACCTTCCTCACAGTGAAAAAGGCATCCCAGTGAATTATGATGACTCCCATGGGAAATATTTTCCCCTCTAACATGATGGTGTAGTGTTCCTTCCAACATTGTAGCTCTTTCAGCTCATAATTTTTAAAAACGCCTCCCCTTAAAATGTATCCCCTTCTGGCCACCAACCCATCCCTTGTACATTGCCAAGTTCCTTATTAGAGCTGGCCTCACACTTCCCCCTGCTCTTGTTTCTACTCATTCTTCTGCCTACGCCCCTCTGGCTTCCCCACCAGGGGACCACCATACTGACTTCCCCACCAGCAGACCAAGGCTGCTACAGTGTTACCAATGACTTCCAGGAGGATAAATCAAATAGATCTTCATCTTACTTGACACAAATAGTCACTCCCTTCTTCTTAAAAGCCTGTCCTGGCTTCTGTGGTACTTCGCTCCTTTAGTCCTCCTCTTTCCCATGCTGCCCTATTGCAGCTCCTCGCTCTCCTTCTCCAGTTTCTTGTCTAATGTTGCACCCCCAAGTGTTGAGAGCGCCTCAGAACTTCGTCCTGAGCATTTTCCCTGCTACTCCTAATTCATCCACTGCATGATCTCACACACGTTAAATACCACATAAATATCATATATATGTATCAAGTCTGAACATCAGATCTGTATATCCAACTTTCTACTAGACATCTCCACTTGACATCTGTCACCTGAAACTCATCAAGTCAAGACCTGAACACTGTCTGCTCCTCCTCCATTTCAACGAAAGGCACTGCTACCAATCAGCAATTCTGATTAGAAACTCACACACATCTCCTTCAGTATCTTCCTATTGACTCCACCTTCAAAATTTATCTCAAATCCATTCACTTCTCCCCATCACCACCCTAATCCAAACCACCATCATCTCTTTCTCAACTACAATGGCCTCCATATAATTTGCCTTGTTTCCACTCCTGCCTCTCCTCTCCAATTCCTTTTCCAGACTACTCATCTTAAAATGCACATCAAATCATGGCACTCCCTTGCTTAAATCATTTTGAGACCTGCTCTTTTTACTAAGGATAAAATTCACCTGACCTCCAAAGACCTCCATGATGTGGTTCATCTATATTTCACCCTGTACCTCAGTTTTGTTCTCTCTATTGCAGTCATACCCTCAAACAAAAATATTTCTTGAATATTCCTAGCCTTCACATATATCAATTCCTCTAGCCTGGAATCCTCTTCTCCTCCTTCTTCTCTTAATCACCATTCATCCGAGCATCAATTCTAAGAGAACCCCCAATCAGCTTCTATTTAATCAGATTTCCTATCATTCCTTCTCAAGATGCCCTACTCTTGTCCTTACTATAATTATATACTGTCTTTATTCGTGTATTTCTTTAACATAAGCCTCTCCCACTAGACAAGGTATTATATGGGGTCTTAACATAGTCAAATATAACATGTCAAAAACTAAATTCCTGACCTCCTCCCTGTCAGAACCAGCTCTCCACAGCCTTCCCCATCTCAATTAATGGCAGCTCCACCACTCTATAATTTCTTCAGAATGAAAATCTCAGAATCATCTCTGACTCCCCTTTCTCTCATATTCCACATCATGAAATCCTGTTATCTCCATCTTAGAAATACATCCAGAATCAGACTACTTCTCACCTTAGCCCAAGCCATCTCTCACCTGAATGACTAAATAACACCTAACTGGTCCCTCTGCTTCTAACTATGCCTCCCTATATTCTGTTCTCTGCAAAGCCGACCAAATGTTGTTAAATCAAAAACAGCAGCACCCCTATCATTCTCCATACTCCTTACCCTACTTCAGTTTTCTTCATAGTCCTTATCACTAGCAGATGTACATTTATCATTTGCCTCCCCCACCTGAATATCAACTCCAGGCTGTTCCTTAATGTAGCCAAGCCACCACAACACTACCTCAATATCTGTTCAATGACTGAATAAAAAAAGAATGATTACTGTTCCAGCAGGCAGAAATAGGGAGTGGGAGACGGGCTGGAGAAGTCAAAGATACTTCAAATGAAGGAAACACCAGCAAAAATCTACATAAAGACCGAGAAGTCCAGGGCATGTTCAGGATGAGTCTAGCTAGAATATGAGGTAAATGTGCAGCTGCTGTGGGAGATAAGACCCGGAACATAGCTGGGTCATGATCTGAAAAACTCTGCCAGATCAAGTGGCTGTATCTAATTCAATAAACATTTACTGAATTACAGTACATTTGAGGCAAGAAGTATAGGTTTTATTTTATTTTATTTTAGGCAGATTAAAATTACAGAATATTAATACATAACTTAGTTATTGAGGGAAAAGATACCAGTTTCTGGAAACAACTGATAATACACCACACTTAGTAGATTCCATAATACTAACTACCCTTCATCTGTCAGCAATGCAACACAGACACTTCACTCATCTCTGAGTCAATCAGTTCATTTAGGTTGTCACATAAATCATTTCTTAAGGGGACGCCTGGGTGGCTCAGTTGGTTGGACGACTGCCTTCGGCTCAGGTCATGATCCTGGAGTCCCGGGATCGAGTCCCGCATCGGGCTCCCAGCTCCATGGGGAGTCTGCTTCTCTCTCTGACCTTCTTCTCGCTCATGCTCTCTCTCAAATAAATAAAATCTTTAAAAAAAAAAAATCATTTCTTAAGGTCTTAACTCAACTGGAATTTTTTTTTAGAGGTGAGGGGCAAAGGGAGAGGGAGAGAGAGAACCTCAGGTAGGCTCCACACCCTGCACAGAGCCTGACACAGGGCTTGATCTCACTACCCCGAGATCATGACCTGAGTGGAAATCCAGAGATAGACACTCAACTCACTGAACCACCCAGATGCCCCTCATTTTTAAAAGCACAAGACAAAAAGTTACTATACTACATAGGAAAAAGCCATCAACTATGGTGCATTTACCCACCTACTGCTTGTCCATTAGGCTATACAGTAAGCTCCTTGAAGACCAGAGACCTCCTCTTATTTCTTTCTCTCCAGCACTTACTGCATGGAATGTATTCAACTAACATTTGCTTCTATTAATATCCCTATACTATGCTGGACCATTTCTAGACAAGATTGTATCTTATCTCCTCTAACTATAAAATGGGCATCTACCACAAGGCTGAAGAGGAAAATTAATACCAAAAAATAATTTTGATTTTCAGAACAGATTTCTCCTAAAGAACGTAAAGGAACAGACTACCTTCAAACCATTTAATCAGTATCTATTCTACGAGCAATTCTAGGTTTGGCAAATTTCACCAAAAAAAAGCTTGCTTTCTTCTAGCAAAGATCAAACAGGGTAAATGCTCTTTTAGTGCCACTGGGAAGTTAAATACAGATACAATCTGAGTTGCTTTGAAAAAAAAGTTAATAAAATATATCTCCTTTAAACCAATTCACAACTTAATACATGTTATACACTAGACTGGGCTTCATTTTTCATTCCAAGTATTTTGCTGTCATGAAGAACATTAAAATACTCTCATCAATAAATCATGCAAGTTTATAGAAGAGACTATAACATACAACAAAATAGAAATAGTAGCCATTTCCAAAGGAGGGGTTATAAGTAATTTTATTTTACATGTACTTTTTTGTGTTTTCAAGGTTGTCTATGTAAATGAATATGGTTTGTTACAACTGGGGGGGAAAAACACATATTTTTTTAAAGAACCCATTCCATATAAAATGAATATACTATGAAGCAGAAAGGATATGACATTACTTTCCAAATTGGGGGCCAATATTTAAAAGAAAGCAGACTGAAGTTAGATACTACTTATGCTAAGTGATTTAAAAACAGTGTATTTGTAAGCAAGGGTCCTGCAGACAATTACAGAATGCAAACAAAGCTTGTGTGACTGATGGCTAGCAACCGTTTTTACATGGTTTAATGAAGAATCAATAAGCCCTCAACATTTCTAAGCCAATATTCTGAATCTCTGTATTAACTAAAATATGCTGTAAATCAGAACTGCACATTCTTCCTAAGTTTATTTCTTTGAAAATTTTTCAATTCTGTCTCAGACATCTGTATGCACAAAACCAAACTTTCACTTCCTAAGTTTTTATTTCTTTGAAAATTTTTCAATTCAAATAGATTTTATTCAAATAAAATTCAATTTTATTTAAAATAAAATAAAATTTAAGATACTCTTAGCCCATCTTTGGTATAAACTTTCACATACAGTCTTACTTGTCTACATTAAGTTGCTACTTTCATAAATTTAGACTAATACAGTCTCCTGGTTTTAAATAAAGGGGAAAAAAAAGCCAAAAACCAAACAAGGCTAATTGATATCCCTTATACCAATACTCTACTCAGTACTGAGCACTGAGGGATAAAAGCCAAGTCTTTTTGACGACAGGATTAGAAGTTCCAAGAGAATTCACAAACTGACGCCCTGAATTAAATTTAGATTCCTGTTAATTCATACTTGGAAGGTTTGTAATGATGTTATTTTCCTTCAGAAACTCCCTTTCCATTCTCTACAAGAGTCTCTAAAATGGGTGAACTTACCCCTCTCTTTGATCAAAATCTTAATTAATGCTTTAATCACACTTCCCATCCTGCCTAACATATTTCCCTTCTATGGACTCACTAATTCCCAATCCAGGAGACACCTGACACTGAGAATCCAAAGCATTAATGAAACAGGAAGTGGGAAAGTCTTGCTCATCATTCTTTTATTGGCTTCTCAGCATCTCTATAAGCATCCTTTCAGACCAACTGTAATTTTCAGGGACAGCCAGGTTCTCCCCACTGCCTCTTTCCTGTCATTATTCATATCGTGTTAGGCTTCCCATTGGTTCAGTCCCCTACCTCTGCAGCCCCTTGTCTCTTCCCCATTTGGGGTCCCATTCTCTCAGAACTTTACAGTTAAACCAAAATCATGAACTTGGCCTTTACAAAGGCCTTCAGGAATAGGTGAGACATGTAGAAAGAATAGAGTTCCCACTAACTTCACATTTTACATTCATTTTTTTATCTCCTGAATTTCCCCCTCTGGAAACCTCAAAGGAATGGCAAACCAATTAGATCCAAGGTAACATTGTCTTACTGTTGAATTCATTTTTGTTCAATATAAGAACAAAGTTCTCAGCATCACTTCCTATAAAAATGTATTTCATTTGTGTTTAAAAAAAAAAAAAAAGGTTGAAAACTGCCCTTGATACAAAATATACAGAACTCACTTTATTTTTTTTTTTTAAGATTTTATTTATTTGACAGCCAGAAATCACAAGTAGGCAGAGAGGCAGGCAGAGAGAGAGGGGGGAAGCAGGCTCCCCACGGAGCAGAGAGCCCAATGCAGGGCTCGATCCCAGGACCCTGAGATCATGACCTGAGCCGAAGGCAGAGGCCTTAACCCACTGAGCCACCCAGGCGCCCCAGAACTCACTTTATACTGGCAAAATAGATGAGGGTCTGCCGGTCTCTGAGATCTAGCTGCACCCTCCCAAACGCCACTGAGAAGTTGTTGGATAGACAGCAATCCAAAACATAGGGAGTGTCAGGAGAACAAACAAGGCTTGGAAAATTGTATTCATGAGCAAAAACCTAAGTTAGGTTTTAAAAGTCTCATCCTCAACCTTTAAATAACTTGTCTCCTTGGCACTACAGATTTGAATCATTCCTGGCTCCTTCTTTCAAAAGGATCAGTCTATCCACTGTTTCCTGAATAATGAGTCTACAAATAATGTCAAAACTAGCATTTCCCTCTATCCCTCTCTGTCAAATAAATAAATATTTTTTTTAAAAAACTGACACTCCCATTCTTGGCTTTTCCCAATCCAACTATTCCACCCACTTTTTCAAGGTCAAGTCCAAATCTACTTCCATCTTTCCCCCAACTCTTCTTTCCAATAAAATTTATAAACTTAAAGATAGGAAATGTTTAAAAATGTCTTATAACTTCCATAGTACCTAATTCAGTATGAGGCACTTAATTCATTCCAATAAATGCTTTAAGTCACAGATAATCAGACAGAAGTGACCTTAATGATGACCTAGGCCAAACCCTTCTTTTACACCTTGCTTATATGAATTATGCTTGACAATCAGAACTCCACCACTTACTTTTTTAAAAGCAATGGTTCTTAAACCTATGTCAGGAATCCCCAGAAAAAAAAAAGACCCATATAGAACTTTTTATGTAATTTCAAGGATTTATAGAATCTCCTGAATCCTATTAATGAAGCCCACATTTAAGATTATACTGTCACTTAAAAAAAAAAAGAATACTATATTGTCATCAACAACAAAAGTAAGTCTTTACTGTTGCTAAGCCCTATTCCTAATGCTTTCCAGAGAATAATGTATGGCTAAATTACATTTCCCAGCCTTCCTTGCAATTAGATAAAGCCATGTGATCAAGTTCTCCCCAGTGGAATGAGAAAGGAAGTGAGAGGCAGAAAATCTGGGCTAGGGCCCTTAAGAGACATGTGCCTCCTACAAATTCTCCACCTCCCACTGGCTATAAACAGGACTTCCCTGCCACCAGTTTTGACAGCTTAGGGGAGTTCAATGCTCTCCGGGTTGATGGAAAAACAAGTTGCTAATGCTGTGGTCCCTAAATGACTCTAAGAAAGAACGCCACCTCAGTGTCTAAAACACTCTCCTTGGACTGCTAAGTGAGAAAGGAAATATAACTTCCATCTTGTTTGAATCATTGTTTGGGGTGAATTATTTACTAAAGCAGCTCAGACTACCCTAATTAATATATACAGATTAGCAGCTGATCCCCTCAGCAATCCTATAAAATTGTTGTTATTATTATTATCCTGGTATTAGAGGTCAGGAAATTGAGGCATTAAGAACTTAAGAAACTTGCCTGATACACTACTGGAAGCCAGAGTCAAGCCAAGTAGTCTGGCTTCAGGGTCCATGCACACTGGAAATCCTGCCAAATATTTCAAATGGAACAGTTATTCTTGTGTGTTATGCCGCCCTGCACCAGACTAATTTTTTACAACCACCACCCCAATCCCAGCAGTTTACTGACCACTGCCAACAGGGACTATACTGGTTCAAAATTGTGCATCAACAACTTTAAATTCCAGCCCATAAGGGGTTCCTGGGTGGCTCAGTCATTTGAGGGTCATGGGATGGAGCCCTAAGTAGGGCTCTGGGCTCAGCACGCAGTCAGCTTCTCTCCTTTTCCCTCTCCCTCTGCCTCTCCCCCTGTTCACAAGCCTGTGAGCACAGGCATGGGTTCTCTCTCTCTCTCTCTCTCAAGTAAACAAATCTTTAAATAAATAAACAAATTCCAGCCCATAAAACTAAACTCTACAGAGGGAGTCCTTCTATGCTGAGATCAGAAATACCATCGCATCATACCAAAGCTAGTGGTAGGGGCTGGGGAGGCAACAGGGTCAACAGGAGCTGGGCTTATACAAGCCAAAGGAAAAAAACAATCAGTCATTTTCAGTTTCTCTCATTGTGTGATTTAATAACTAACATTTTTACTTAATACAGAAATCTTGGTTTCCAAAGTCTGAACATGGCCAAGAAGAAATATTGATGGAAAATTGGCAGGTACAAGAAAAGACTAGAAGTACTACAAACTGGAGGGAGGAAAAAGCAGGTAGATCAAACAATACAGGGTTTTAGAAATAAAGGACCAAGGTTTGAGACTCAGACTATGAAGATCTAAGTAAGTAGTAAGTAAGTAGTTCCCAATTCCAAAGCATATCAACACACATATAAACAGCAGAGTGCTAACAAAAAAGGAAACAACCTCATTTCAAACATTTGGTACCCTCTTATTTTCCAGACACTTAGAACAGTATGTAGACTTTACCTTCAAGGAATTAAATGTCTATCTACAAGGGGAGATATGCATATAAATATGTACATACAAAATGACACACACTTAGCATCTATTTTCTGTGTATCAGAAACTGTTCTAAGCTTATTACATGCTCCATATACCAACTAATTTATTCCTATGAGCTTGGTCTATTAATATCCTAACAGTACAGATGAGGCACAGAGAGGTTTAAGTAGTGTGTCCTGGAACACACAACTAGTAAGTGGACAGAGTGGACTAGAAATTTTAATTACATTCAAATTATAAGGGGCCTTATGTCCTTGCTAAAGGATCTGACCTTCACCCTATTGGTTAGTGGTTCCCAACTAGAGCTGGTATATCATAATATACACACCTACCCGGCCCCTCTTGGTGAGGGAAGAAGGCATTCTCACTGTTGAGGATGACTGCCTTTGTATGCTTTTTTTATTATTGGGAGGGTGCCCTACCCTCTAGGTGTTGGAGGGAACAAACACAAATGGAGAATTGCACTTATCCAGGTGATGGGGAGCCAAGGGACTCAGGGGTAGAGAACTCCAAAAACAACACTCACCAGGAAGGCAACGTAGTTGTGAGTCCAGTCACACTAGTTAGTAAGGTCCTGGCCTATTTCTCTTCAATTTAAAGCTACCTAAACCGGGAAGCTCAATATCTTTTTTACTCACACGCTTTAAATGTAGATAATAGATTTTGGCTACAAATTCAGATACCTCTTGGCATAATAATTAACACTGTTTAACATACCATGCTAAACAACCATGGCCTCTGCCCACTCACCGCTTTCAAAATAACCGTAAAATCTTCCCCCATTTGCATTTCCCATATATAGGTTTGGAGAAGAAAACAAGCACACTCTTTAACAACAACAACCAAAAAAACCTCCACCACGATTTACCTGGCCCTTTTTTTCCTCTTTGAAATAACTATCCTGGTTTATATCAGCACAATACCTAAGCAGAACGACAAGGCAGCAGAAAACCTTTCACGTCTTATTCCACACAAAAAGAAAGTAAGTCTCAGAAAGGGAAAACAACTTGCCCAGGGAGTACAGAGAACTGTGTGACCTGAACCCTGGGTCTCTGCCACCAAGCCCTGTGAGAAAGGCTCACAATGAGTGGTAAGCAGGATGCTGTTAGGTGGATCACAACATTTTTTACTTTAATAGTTACGCACAGGAGAAAAATAATCACCACATCGAATCAGTTTCAGATATTACTGCAAGATACACTTAGTAAATGATAATACACATCAACGCAAATACGGAAAACTGGGAAGCAGGATACAGTCACTCAAGTTTGAGAAACAATGCACCATGCCGCTCTCATTCTAACTAAAGGGTTAAATTAATAGTAGGCAGAGCATTAAGCATAGATCTCTTCCTCTCTAATTCATATAATTCATACACTTCATTTCTTTTTCTTGGCTTGTTGTATGGCCTAGGACCTCCAGAACACGGCTGAAAAGAAACCATTACTGATAGTATCCTTACCTGATTCTAAATTTAATGCTACCTCTAAAGGTTCACCATTAAGTATCATAGTGGTTTGTTGTTTTGTTTTGTTTTGTTTTGTTTTTAGAACTTCCGTAGATACGTTGCTGTTGAGTTTACGGAAATTCCTTCCTATTCCTAGTTCAATAAAACTTTCTGAACATTGATCTGTAACCCACCCTTCTTCCTTCCACCTATCTTACTTTCTCTTATTTCAGGTTCCTTCTTACATCCTCTGCACTTCCCAGTACTGTATCTGCCACAGAAACAAACAGAATCTTTGAAGACATTCTGGGGTTCTGCACCTGTCTGCTGTACCAGTTCCCCCAACCACAACGTTTCTAACACCAAAATGTTTCTAACACCAGTAACTGAAAGAAAATCCTAAAACATTGTTCTGATCATGTCTTCTCTCCCATCTCTCAAACACACCCTTCAGTACCTTCCCTTCTTTAAAAAAAAACTCAGGGAAAAAAGACAAAATTGTTCTAAATTCCTGTTAACTTTCCAATTCACAGCCTAGCTCCGTGTAAGTAAGTGACTATGAGAATCTCAAGGATTTTGAAGTTTTGAGGGAGGCAGCTGGAGCCAGATGCTCATTTCTCTCTCCTTTGCTAAAAAGAAAAATATTAAGGAAGCTAGGAAAGAGATAGGGATAATATCTGTAAGCAAATAAGGTAGTTCCAGGAAAGCGACCAGAGGGGAAAATCAACTGTTTAAAGCCCAAGCAAGTTATGAATTCTTCCCCTCATCAGCTTTTCTTTCAAAACAAAAGGGCACTCAAAATCTTTCCCGAGGCAGCAACACCAAAGGGAGCAGCCAAAATGTTGCATCATACAAACCACTCCGAGTCTGAGAAACAAGAAACCCAGATGGTGGTAAAATACCTAAGACAGGAAAACCCAAGTTGGGAATCTAGGTCCTTCCGGGAAGCCCTGCTGCTCTTCTTTTTAAAAAAAAAAAAAAAAAATTAAGATCGCATCGAAAATTAAACTTAAGAGTTTCATGCCAGCGGGAAGCGAAATGCTCTCTGACAAAGCATTCCAAGAAGTTGGGTTCATCATCTCCCGACCGAGAGGTTTCGGTCCCGGTCCGGGGAGACGCGGGGGTGAGGGTGGGGTGCAGTCGGGCCGGCGCCTGGGCGGGAGCGGGGCTGGGGGTGACGGGCCCACCCCCGCCCGGGTGCTGGGGCAGCGGCGTGTCCCACCCAGACGCGGGACGACGGTCTGGCGGCCTCCGGAGCCCGCGCAGCTGGAGGCGGTGAGCACCGCTCTGCGTGCCGGCTGCCGGGGGTCCCGGTCCCGCCCCGGCTCCCTCGACTGGCCTGGGCGGCGGGAAGGCGCGGGTGGGCCGGAGACAATGGGCCGGGGGCGCGAGAGCAGCTTCTCCCGGCCGGGGGGGGCGGGCGCAGCGCTAGGGCGCAGCGCGGGCCGAGGAGCGTCCGGGCTGCAGGAACACCGCCCCCCCCCCACGGCCGGCTGGGCGGACGCCGGGGGCTCAGCGCGGCTGGACGGCGGGCGAGCGCTCACCTTGACGAAGAGCTCGATGACGGGCTCTTTGTCCTCCTCCTTCAGCCCGTTCAGCGGCATCGACAACGCCATGGCGGGTTCGGCTGCGCTCCGTGGACGGCGGCGGCGGCTGCTCCTGCTCCGGGGGCTGCTCGGGCTGAGGGCTCCCGCCGCGCTGCGCTGCGCCTCCCTGGACAGTCCCCGCGTCTAGCTCGCCTCAGCCTCCGCTGCCCAGCACCGCCCCACGCCCCGCGCGCGACTCAGAGGCGGCCCCAGCGCGAGCCGCTTCAAGCCGCGGGGCGGGGACCGAGGGCGGGGCCTCTCCGGGGGCGGGGCCAAGGCCCTGCGTCTCGGGACTCCAGAGGAAACCGGGAGGCCGAAGCCTGGAGGGTGTGGCCTCGGGCGAGGGCGGTAAAGAAGCTCAGGCTCGGGCGGTAGGTGGGCGGGACTCCGAGCCACGCCTCCCGAGGGGGCCGGAGGGAAATTCCCCCCGGGGGCTGGAGCCTGACACTGCCTCCCGCCGCGGCGCGGGCGCGTCCTCGCAGCTGCTGCTGGCGCCCTGCCCGGTGACCTCATGCCTTCGGCTGGCCTGGGGGGCGAGGAGGCGCCTCCCGCTCTGTCCCCCCCGCTGCAGCCCACTGGACCCAGCCCTTTCCCGCGGGCGGCCACCTCCCCAACTCCCTCTGTTAGGCGGAGCTGCCTTCCGGAGGGACAACTCTTTGGAAAGTTTTCATCCCCTTAGAAACACCTATTTTGGGACGCCTGGGAGGCTCAGTGGGTTAAGCCTCTGCCTTCGTTCGGCTCAGGTCATGATCTGAGTCCTGGGATGGAGTCCCCCCATCGGGCTATCTGCTCAGCGGGAAGTCTGTTTCCCCCCCTGTCCCCCACCCGCGCGCGCGCACACACACACACACACGCACTGCCTGCTGCTCTGCCTACTTGTGATCTCTCTGTCAAATAAATAAATGAAATCTTTAAAAAAGAAGAAGAAACAAAGAAACACCAATTTTTTCCCTCTTCTTTTTCCTTCGACTCTCGGGTCACTTCTATCTTGGAAGCCAGCATATTGACAAATGTAGCTTCCAGGCTTTAGGTGGTAAACAGCAGGGACAGGATCCCTTTCTAAGAGCCTGCTGTCTTGAGCTGCAGCCCCAGCGCCTGAAGGCCAAGAAAGATTCCCAAGCCACTTCCATGCTGTTCCCCCTGCCTGGACTGATTTCTTACCCCCACTCACCTGGCCAGCTCCAATGTGCATCAGAATCACCTGAATGCTACACCCAGACCTGCTTTATCCATCCAATTCCCCTTCTCTGGAGAATCGGGAAATTCACATTTTAACAAGCATCAGGACAATTTTGGTATAGGTGGTCCTCAAATGAAGACACTGCCCTAGGTGTTCAGCCCCGGAAGGCAGGGACTGTGAATCTTCAAGCCAGGCAGGAGGTAGGAACCTAGTCCAGGTTTGCTATTGCTGAATGCCTGAGACAAATGTCACCCCCACTCTGGGAAGAGTTACTCGTTCCCTGTTCTGACTTGGTAATACTTGACTCACAACTTTTCCCCTCTTCCCAGGTGAAGTTGAATGATGAAGGCCAGTCGTAGGAGGTTTGTCTCTCTATACCCTTAGTGTATTAACACATCTCAGTGTTGGAACAAATTGAATGTATGCATGAAAATACTGTGAAATGGGGCGCCTGGGTGGCTCAGTGGGTTGAAGCCTCTGCCTGTGGCTCAGGTCATGATCCCAGGGTCCTGGGATGGAGCCCCGCATTGGGCTCTCTGCTAGGCAGGGAGCCTGTCTCCCTTCCTTTCTCTCTGCCTGCCTGTCTGCCTACTTGTGATCTCTGTCTGTCAAATAAATAAGTAAAATCTTAAAAAAAAAAAAAAAGAATAAAGAAAATACTGTGAAACCTGCAGCTTCCTCCTCTCCCAGACCATAGCAAGTTGCTCAAATATTCTGGTAGGGACTCTGTGAATGAGACAGTGTCCCCAGAGTCAGGAGCACTGCTCTAGAGTCAGAAGAAGTGCTGACTGGGACGCCTGGGTGGCTCAGTCCGTTAAGCCACTGCCTTCGGCTCAGGTCGTGATCCCAGGGTCCTGGGATCAAGTCCCACACCCGGGCTCCTTGCTCAGCGGGGAGCCAGCTTCTCTCTCTCTCTGCCTCTGCCTGCCATTCTGCCTGCTTGCGCTCTCTCTCTCTTTCTTTCTCTCTGACAAATAAATTAAAAAAAAAAAATCTTAAAAAAAAAAAAAAGAAGAAGAAATGCTGAAACTCCTAAGCTTTGTTTCATTATGGCGGGAGGGGCGCTCTTAACCAGTCTTTGTCTTACCGCAAGTGCTCTTCAGTCAGTGGTGGCTGTTAGCTCTGCCATGAGCCTTGTATCAACCCCATTCACCCCTGCAGGCTAGGATGATGTCATATTCAAATCCCTCCTTGACCAGCTTGCTCGTTGAAAAGAAATACACACCAGGGTGCTGCCCCCCAGACAGGGACTCGAGCCTAAAACAAACTGCAATGTCTGTCTGGACTCTGAGAGGGCCTCGGTATTCGTTTTTCACGAAATTATGACCTGAACCCAAAGTCCCTTCCAGCCACCTCCCTCCACCCTGCCTGAAAAGCAACCACAGTGGTCTACCTAGTTCAAAGCTAATCCAAGTCCAAAATGGTCAAATGAGGGGCACTTGGGTGGCTCAGTGGGTTAAGCCTCTGCCTTCGGTTCAGGTCATGATCTCAGGGTCCTGGGATTGAGCCGCACATCGGGCTCTCTGCTCAGTAGGGAGCCTGCTTCCTCCTCTCTCCTCTCTCTCTGCCTGCCTCTCTGCCTACTTGTGATCTCTGTCTGTCAAATAAATAAATAAAATCTTTAAAAAAAAAATTCTTTTAAATGGTCAGATGAAACCCCGGAAAAGGCCCCAAACTGGCCCTGGAGCCAAGAAGAATTTCCAGGCATCCTAGTCTCCCAGGTGTGCCTGAGGGTTTATCCAGTTCATTGTGAATCAGCAAACATTCCCTGTGGTGTCTGTTGCAGGTCACGTACTGGTCTCCCAGCACCAGGATAAGGAGATGCGGAAAGCCTGGGAGCAGGGCTCTTTAGACCTTCTTGACTACAGTCAGATCTTAGCTGAAAGGAAACCAAACATTCTCCTCCACAGACCGCCAAGGCAGTGGTGGTCTCCAGGGCTCAAACCCCAAGCCTGTGCTTAGAAACCTGGTCACAGTCACTCTTGCCTGGTTTTCCCAGTTTCAACCCCATGGGCTCACAGGCATGGGCAGAGAGGGGGTGAGTTGGGATGTTTATGCAGGGGAGGCTCCGTGAGCACCTTGCATTCAAGTCTCATTTTCCAACTGTGAAACATATGCATAGTTTGCATTCTAAACTCTTGTTTGTTTCTATAGCACACACACCAACTTTAAAGATGGGTGGAGATGTGCTCTCTTTCCCACCTCCCCCACACCCATCTGACCTCATCTTAACTGCTCTCCCCTTTGCTCTCTACCCCAGCCACACCCACCTCCTTGCTATTCCCTCAATAGCCCAAACACACTCCTGCCTCAGGGCTTTTGCACTTGCTCTTCTGCCTCCCCCAGAATTCCAGCGACTCCCACTCCCTTACCTCCTTCAGGTCTTGGCTCTCATGCCACCTGCTCTGAGAGATCTCCCAAATACCCTCCTGTCTGACAGTGCAAGCTGTTCTATCTCATTCCATCCTCCTCTTTACCCCCTCCACACCACCACACTCAGTTATCTAGTCTACTTATTTCTTTGCATCTTTTCTGTGTCCCCGCACTAGAACATCAACTCCTATGAGAGTAGGGATTTTTGTTTGATTTTGTTTATGGCTGTATTTCCAGCTCGTGGAACTGCTCATGGTACACAATAAAAACTTAGGGAATGAGTGAACGACCGTGTTCACAGTATGGTTTTCTGTACCCCAGGCATACTCCGAAGGGTCCTGTTTGCCTGGTCTGAGAAGCCAGGTGCTTTGTGTGTGTTATGATAGCCACTTGCCAAGGAGTCATGTTTTCCAAAGGACAAGATGGCGCCTCCAGAAAGCTTCCCCTAATGACACACTTTCCTCCTCCCACTCTTGATTATGTGGCATGGCTGGCCGACGGTCTCCACCCCCTTTCTACAATTGAGACAGTAGAGAGGTGCTATGCACATGCACTCAGGGCCAGACTGCCCCATTTCCACCCTGTCATGTCCTAGCTCAGCATAACTTACTCAGTCTCTCTGTGCTACAGTCTCTTATCTGTAAAATGGACCTAAAAATTGTACCTATTTGATAAGATCATTGGTGAATGAATCTATGTTCAGTGCTTGCAGTGGTGCCTGGCATGTGGTCAGTGCTCTGTAGGGAACGTTGGTATTATACCCGTATGTGCATTGGCTTTGACCACTGAGTTCCCACACTGCATGCCGGACACCTAGCTGGTTGTTTCCAGAACCAATCACATCTATTCCTCAGGGGTGTCAGAGGAATAGTTTTCATGGTCCCCATTTTACAATTAAGGAAACGGGGTTAGAGGAGATAAACAGAAGCTGTTCAGCTGGGAAGACGGTGGGCCCGAGATTCAAATCCATGACTATCTCTTCGCTACACTGTCCACTAAGTGGGTATGGGAAAAGGTGGGCTCCTACTCATCCTTCAAGACCCACTCATATATCCCTCCGCTCCATGGAGCATCCTTCCACCATGGCATTGGTCTGGATGCTACACAACCCAACAAAGTCAAGGTGAGGGTGGTGGTGCAGTTCTCTGCAGCATGTGCTTCCCTAGCAGACTGCCTGATTTCCAACCCCCGCTTGGGTGGATTACTCACGTATGTTCCCTCATCACTACAGCAGGCCATATAAGAGAACCTAACTCATAAAGTCATTGTGAGGATTAAATGAGATAATACCTGCATAAAGCATTTCATGAGCAGCATTTAATAAATGTTAGCTATGATTACTATCCATATCAATGTGTTCTGGTTTTCTGTGAGCTTCTCGGAGCACAGGGAAACGTGTCATATACATCCTTACTTGAGCTAAATATTTCACTTCCGGGCCATGTGATTTCGAGCAAGTTACTTTCTCTGTACCTTTGGTTTCCTCATGCAAAATGATGATAATTACAATCCCTACGTCACAGGCTTGTGATGGAGATTATACAAGTTAATAAATGTAAAGCACTTAACACAGTGCCTGGAGTATACTACGTGCTCAATATATATTAAATATTATTTACACTCTACTATGCTTAACTTAGTGCCCGGTGCATTATATAGGATAACAATAATCAGACTAAGTGAAAGAATAAATAAAATAAATTTCAAACATTGCCTTTTAACTTCCCATTTCCTAAGTACATATTATTGTTTCTCTCGCTGCACATATTATAGGTGTTCAATTATTTTTTTAATGATTTTTATTTTATTTTTATTTATTTGACAGAGAGAGACAGATCACAAGTAGGCAGAGAGGCAGGCAGAGAGAGAGGGGGAAGCAGGCTCCCTGCTGAGCAGAGAGCCCGATGTGAGCCTTGATCCCAGGATCCTAGGATCATGACCAGAGCTGAAGGAAGAGGCTTAACCCACTGAGCCACCCAGGTGCCCTCAATTATTTTTTTTAAGACTTTTTTAAAAATTTATTCATCTGAAAGAGAGAGAGAGAGTGAGAGAGAGAGAGCATGAGAACGGGGAGGGTCAGAGAGAGAAGCAGACGCCCTGCAGATCAGGAAGCCGGACGTGGGGCTCAATCCCAGGACTCCAGGATCATGACCTGAGCCGAAGGCCATCACTTTACCAGCTGAGCCACCCAGGTGCTCTGGTGTTCAATAATTCTTTGGTGATGCCAGTCAACCCACCTATGGAAAATCCCAACACAACTTTGAATTTCAACTCTGTTCCTATTGATGTGAATTAGGTCCTATAAAATCTTGTTAATGGTGACTTAGCCATAATTCTTGCTAAAGTTTAACCCGAATGCTGTGTCCACAGGAACACCAACCTTTCCAGCCTCCCTATAGATCTGGGCTCCACTGGAACAATCAAGCAGAGGAGCTGGAGACACATTTCAGTTTGGCTTTTCTAGGCCCTTGGGAGAGCGTTCTAGTGTGTAGGTCCAAGGACTGACATGTTCCTCCTGGCCACAAGCCCCAGTGGATGGACCTTCATTAGGAAAAGGACCATGAGGGTACCGTTTGAAACAAGGGTACAGTGGAAAAAAATGGGTTCAGAGAAGTTAAGCAGTTTGCCTAGGGTCACACAGCCGGTAAGTGGCAGAGCCAATAATCAAACCCAGATCTCTTTATCCATGTTGCTCATACCCTAGCCAACCATCTGCTCATAAAGCTGGTCTTAAAAAGTTCTTATGAGTGTTTAAAAAGATGGCACATAGGGGCACCTGGTTGGCTTGGTCAGTAGAGCATGTGACTCTTGATTTCAGGGTTGTGAGTTTGAGCCCCACGTTGGATGTAGAGATGACTTAAATCAAATCAAATCAAATTTTTTAAATAGTACATCAAGTTTTTAGCACAGTGTAGGCATTCAAAAACTGTCATCTTCTGCTTCTTCGGCACAAAACCCTCTTCAACTCAGTTTCTCCTTTGCCTCTTGATCCTGAGGTCAAAAGATGTTGCATAACGGGCCTTGATTCAAATTCCACCTCTGCCCCTCACTATTTTGGGCAAATTGTTCCACATTATTAAGCCTCAGTTTCTTCTTCTGCCAAGTGTCAGAGGCTTATGTGGGATCAGGGAAGGAAGGGAAAGTTTACACAGATGTGAGAGGCCATTATTCATATCGAAAAGAATTTATTAACATACTCACAGGATCTACTGGGTTGGCTGTCTTCAACATTAATTCCAGAGAAAACCAGCTGGAAAGCAATTGTCAATAATAGGAGACCTCACAAAAAGCGATGAGATATAAAGTTAATATTCTTTAAGAAATCAGTGTCTTTCTATATACAAACCCTATACACCATCTTTTAAATTGTAATGGGACAAAACATCTCATTTATTAGAAGTGACCAAAAATATAAAAACATTTAAAAAGTAGGAGAGCATCTTAATAACATGTACAAGTTCCCTTTGGGGAAAATAAATGGTTATGCTTTTGAGAAACATGTATGTGTGAAAAAATATATATATTCACAAAAAACTTTGACAATGCTTGGACAAATCGAGAGGCATGATTTATTCTTGGATAAAGAGAATCAAAATTGGGACACTTGGGTGGCTCAGTGGGTTAAAGCCTCTGCCTTCAGCTCAGGTCATGATCCCAGGGTCCTGGGATCGAGTCCTGTGTCCGGCTCTCTGCTCAGTGGGAAGCCTGTTTCCACCTCTCTCTCTGCCTGCCTCTCTGCCTGCTTGTGATCTCTGCCGGTCAAATTAATGAATAAAATCTTAAAAAAAAAAAAAAAAAAAGAGAGAGAGAGTCAAAAATCATTGTGATATTAGGTCTTTCTATATAACCCAAAACTTAATGTGATACCCATGTGTCATCTTTGCATGTCTGTATTTCACATGCACACACCTGTGAATCATCTTTTCATAACCTGTAATTTATCTTTCATCACATATGCATTTTTCTCTGGAAAGAGACATAAGGAATTGCTACCCCCCTAGAGGAGAACTGCTAACAGGGGACAGAGGTGCACCTTTGTTTACTATACTCTGTTTTGTTTCATAACTGAAAATGTCTGCCCTTCCGTAGGTATTACTTATCCAAAAATTGGTTTTAAAAAGAAATAAACAGGGGTGCCTGGGTGGCTCAGTCAGTGAGGTCAGTCTGCCTTCAGCTCAGGTCATGATCCTGGAGTCCCCGATTGAGCCCAGGATGGGGTTCCCTGCTCAGCAGGGAGTCTGCTTCTCACTCCGCCCTTCACCCCATTTGTGCTCTCTCTCTCAAATAAATAAAATCTTAGAAAGAAAGGAAGGAAGGAAGGAAGGAAGGGGAAAGAAAAGAAAGAAGAGGAAGAAAAGAAAGAAGAGAAGGAAAGAGAAAGGAAGGAAAGAAGGAAGGAAGTTGAAGGAGCATTCTGAGTGCAATTAAGACTAAACTTGTGGACAGTCACCTTTCCACTTGTGCTGTAGGGAGCTATGTGACCTCGAGCTTTCACCAGCTTGGTCTCCGGTCCTGCCACACAGTGAGGTGGGAGCAGGAGAACTCAGGTCCCTTTGCTTTCGTCTCTTTTCCAGTGACTGTATCCAATCCCTTCTCTGTAAGTACTGGTCTTGAGGGTGGTGACCCAGCCTCTGATCCTGGCTGGTTCTCTCTCTCTCTCTCTCTCTCTCACCCACACACACACACGCACACACACACACACACACACACACACATTATTAAAACAATTTCCATGCAAGGCACATCTGCTTCCCTGGGAGCAGAAACCCTACCCGCAGCCCCTTTCCTGCCCTGCTCGCCTGGAGACTGTCTCGTCTTGGGAAAGTCACAGGTTTCATTTTGTCACTTGGAAGCTGCAGCGGCCAGGAAGGGAACCCGAGCTGACTTGGAGCCAGGGCCTTAATTGGATTGGATCCCTGTGGAGGCCATTAGCCTCTTGCTGCTGCTTGGCAGGGAGGAAATATTTCCTCCCTCGCCCCAGTCCCCACTTGCTCATGGCCTGGCCAAGATCTTCAATGGCCTACCACCCAAATAAGGTCCTGTATTAAGTTTCCAATTATTATGACTCTCCCTTCCGTTTGAGCAGGTTTTTACTGTTTCCAGGCACTAGCAAATACTGTGAGTGTTGTGAGTAGTCTCGTTTGATCTCTTTATTCACTCATGCCATAAAGTTTTATTGTGAGCCTACTGTGTGTCAGGCACTGTTCCAGGCCCAGGTCAGACAGCATCTTGGTTTTTATGAAGATTATATTTTATTTGAGGAGACAGACAACAAACCAATACCCAGGACAGTTTGCCTACCCAGAGGTAATAAGAGCTACCACGGAGAACAAAGCAGAGTCAGGAGATGGGGAGGGGTGCTGGGGGCAGGGAGTAGGAACAGCCTCTCTGATAAAGTGACATTTGAGTTAAAGATCTGGAGGATGTAGGACACTATCAGGCCAACAGCGCTCTAGGCAGAGAGAACAGCAAGTACAAAGGCACTGAGGCAGGAATTTCCTCAGGGTGTTGGAGAAACGGTAAAGAGGCAGCTGAGAAATCAAACCTTCAGACAGTTTGGTGACCTGTTTGCTGACACTTCCTGCCAACATTCAGTGGATCTTACCCCCGCCTCTGCCCAGTGAACACCGAAAAGTAGCAGAGGGTTTAGAAAAGCTTAGTTAGCTGGATAACAGAAATCATCCCAGGATGATAAATAACCCTTGCACAAAAAAAAGACTAAAACAAAAACAACCAATAACAACAACAAAAAGCAAACCCAGACATTTATGAGGCTATCTATGGCTACAGTGTCCTTAAAAACAAAAGAATAAAAGCTATGTATATCTCTCTATATATATATTTAAAATCACTAAACATTACAAGAGAGAAGTAGTATTTGTTGGCTGAATACTGTGCTTGTAACACTGTACATTGAACTTTCAATATGAGGAAAGTATGACTCAAGGAGGACATGTGACTTGCTTAAGCCCACATAGCCAAGGCTTTCAACTCAGGTCCCATTATTGCCTGCCTTCACTGTGGCCCATGAGCATTGTGGGAGCCAGTCCACATCTGTCCTCTTTACCCTGGCACAGAGCACAGGGCCTGGCCCGGAGTCAAGGCTGAAAAAATTGTTGATTAAAGGGTTATGCTCTCCATCTTCAAAGGCTTTTCTGATTCTAATGCACCCCTTTTGCTTCCTTGCTAAAATGCAATCCATCTAATCATGGAAATATTCTGCAACTGTTAAAAGTGATTGTTTGCTTAAATAAGGCATAGTTCATCCATACGATGGAATAATACTCAGACATTAAAAATAAGGTTGAGGGTTGCGGTGAATAAGTCTACTGGCAGGGGCTGGTCACCAGGGTGATGGCTTCCTGCACCTGCTGCTCTCAGCTCAGTGCCCCTGGATGGTCCCTTAGCCCAGACCCCACCGTGCTTCACCACGGCCCCAGCATCCCTGTCAATCCTAACATAGCAACCTGAAGGCTCAGAAAGGATAGTGATCATCGCCATTCTCACCATAATTATTATTCGATCTTACACTATTTTTAGAGGTTCACAGGACACTTAATATCTGCCTGATTGAGTGGATTGTGACCACAATCTCATTTAATACCCACAACCCCATTTAATACCTGTGATACCTACAACCTGAACTGAGTATTATTATTTTTATTTTTTATTTGTTTATCTTTTTTAAAGATTTTTTTTTTTTATTCATTTGACACACAGAGAGAGAGATCACAAGTAGGCAGAGAGGCAGGCAGAGAGAGGGGGAAGCAGGCTCACCACTGAGCAGAGAGCCCGATGCGGGGCTCAATCACAGGACCCTGAGATCATGACCTGAGCTGAAGGCAGAGGCTTAACCCACTGAGCCACCCAGGCGCCCCTGTTTATCTTTTTTAAAAAGATTTTATTTATTTATTTGACAGGCGGAAATCAGAACTAGGCAGAGAGGCAGGCAGAGAAAGAGGGGGAAGCAGGCTCCCTGCTGAGCAGAGAGCCCAATGCAGGGCCCGATCCTAGGACCCTGGGATCATGACCTGAGCTGAAGGCAGAGGCTTTAACCCCCTGAGTCACCCAGGCGCCCCCCCCCTTTTTTTAAAGAGTATTTCTGAGTAATCTCTACACCCAGTGTGGGGCTTGAACTCATAACCCTGAGGTCAAGAGTCATGGGCTCTATGACTGAACCAACCAGGTACCCCTGAGTTGAGTATTATTATTATTGCTCCCCATTTTACAGAGGAAACTGAGGCTTAGAGTGGTTAAATCACTCGCCTAAGTCAAACAGCTGGTAAATGAGCGGCAGAGCTGGGATTTGAACCCGAGTTTAGACCGTACACTGTGCTACACTGTTCTGCCCCTCTCCCGTCACCCACAGCCATCCTGTGGGCAATACCCCGCGTTCAGCAGTGTTCCTCCGCTAGATGCTTCCTCTGCCCTCTGACCTTTGCCCTAAGACTATGAATACAATCTTCCAACATAGACAAATAGCTCTGACCACATAGGGTCCCACCCAGAGCTAGTGGCCCTGACTCAGAGGAGCTGCTCATTTCCTTCCGCCTAAAGGTGCAGAGACAGCCAAGCTGTTGTCCCAAGAGAACCTCAGGGCTGGGTAGTCTTTCCCAGCTGTTTTCTTGCTACCTAAGAGCAAAACTCGGCAACCATCTCCAGCTATAAGGTTTGATTTGAATAAGGACATTTCTTCCTTGTCCTTGGGCATTCATAGTTCATTTATTCGGTACTTTGAGGCCTGAACAATCAGTCCTTTAGATCACAGCTAGGTAGCAGAGGGGGCGTTAAACTATTTGAAATTCAAGCAGGCAATGGTATTTTTTTCAAAGCTGAGAAGTGTCCTTCACGCTTCAAAAGAATAAATGCGTTCCCCAGCTCTGAGCTGTGCTGAGTATCAGCAGCCAGAGGAGACCCTGCAAACACGGGAAAAGGAAAAGCCTAGAACTGATGTTTTCCCAGCTGCATCCCACGCCCTGGGGGCCCACCTCCCTCCCTTGTTGGCTTGGAGATACCTGGAGGCTCACAGAGCTAATGCAATATCCGAGTTTCCACCAGGACCGCCTAGTCTTTGTGTATTCACCAGGGGACAGTCCCTGGCAGAAGGACAACAGCCTTGCCTGAGCTGCTCCCAGACATGGCCAGGGTCCTGGGGGATGAGCCCAGTACTGTTTTATTCTCTCATTTGGTTCACCTCTGCATTTCCAGGTGAGGTTCCAGAAGGAGTTCTTTCTTCCCCTGCCATTCTTTTCAGCAGCTGGAAACACCACTGCCAAGGCAGAGACCAGAGTCCCTGGAGTCACCCAGCGGGGCTCCCCAGGGGGTGAGCATGTCCAAGCCCCACAGAAGGCTGATCTAGTATGTGAAGCAAGGCCCCATCTCAGTCCCTTAATAGGGGAGGATGACAAGGGCAAGGAAGGTGAAAGGGGGCCGGCACCCCTTCCTGCTGATCAGAAATAAACACTACAAGAAGGGCCTCTGGGTGGCTCAGTTGTTTAATTGTCCAACTCTTGATTTCAGATAAGGATCTCAGGTTCAGGGGCACCTGGGTGGCTCAGTGGGTTAAAGCCTCAGCCTTTGGCTCAGGTCATGGTCTCAGGGTCCTGGGATTGAGCCCCACATCAGACTTTCTGCTCAGCAAGGTGCCTGCTTCCTCTCCTCTCTCTGCCTGCCTCTCTGCCTACTTGTGATCTCTGTCTGTCAAATAAATAAATAGAATCTTAAAAAAAAAAAAAAGGCATATCAGTTTCATGGGATCGAGCCCCATGTAGGGCTCCACACTCGGAGAAGAGTCTGCTCCAGATTCTCTCTCTCTCCCTCTGCCTCTCCCCCCAGTTGTGCTCTCTCTTGGAATAAATAAATAAATAAAATCTTAAAAAAAAAAGAAAGAAAGAAAGAAAGAAAGAAACACTCTAAGAGTCAGCAAGATCAGGATATTTATGTGACCTTAAAGTATTCCTACAGAGGGCTTACTACTTGCAAAGAAAAAAACAAAAACAAAAACAAAAAACTGTAACATTCAGTGTAGAAACCAAACCACCTCTTAACTGCTGATCAAAATGAACATCACCCTCTCTGGGCAGACAGACATGGGGGTGCTCCTGGAAGTGATGCTCCCAGTATCAGTTTAAAAAATATCCCAGCTGAGGGGCACTTGGGTGGCTCAGTGGGTTAAAGCCTCTGCCTTCAGCTCAGGTCATGATCTCAGGGTCCTGGGATGGAGCCCCGCATCGGGCTCTCTGCTCAGCGGTGAGCCTTCTTCCTCCTCTCTGCCTCTCTGCCTACTTGTGATCTCTGTTTGTTAAATAAATAAATAAAATATTAAAAAAAAATTCCAGCTGAGAATGTACAACCTGAATGTTGTCCTGAGGCGCCATCAGACACACCCAAATCGAGCAACATTCTATTAAAAATACCTGGTCCTGGGGTGCCTGGGTGGTTCAGTGGGTTAAAGCCTCTGCCTTCGGCTCGGGTCATGATCCCAGGGTCCTGGGATCGAGCCCCACATCGGGCTCTCTGCTCAGCGGAGAGCCTGCTTCCTCCTCTCTCTCTCTGCCTGCCTCTCTGTCTACTTGTGATCTTTGTCTGTCAAATAAATAAATAAAATCTTAAAAAAAAAAAATACCTGGTCCTTATACTTCTAAATATCAATGTCGTGCAAAACAAGTTGCATTCAACTTTCCTCATTCCTCCTGCATGATTCCTCCCCTCCAGAGCCTTCTGTCTAGCACCCCACCTCCCATTGTCTCAAGTGGGGCTGGGAATCCATGGAACCAGAAACCCCCTTTTCTGTTTCCTGCTTGTCAAGGCATTCGGGAGTGTTTCCCGCTCTGTCTGGCTATAGATGACTGTTGTCTTCCCCAAAGAGCAATGTGTGTAGTGGTTAAGGACTCCAGTGTTAAATTCAGACTGCCTGGGTCAGGTGCCTTTAGCAAGTGACTAGTCCGTGACCTGCGGCAAGTCTCTTCACCTCCATAAGCCTCAGTTTCCCACTGTTATTCCTAAACTGTCCTCCCCGAGTTTGCTGACTGGCCAAGAAAACCACAGATTTAAGAAGGAATATCACAGAAGGCTGATTACTGCTGGATTAGGGGGAATTACTCAGAATTTGCATGAGCTCAGACTCCATCTGAGTCTGGGGCAGGGAAGAGTCAACAGGGTTTCCAGAAGCGAGGATATTTAGCACAGATATAAACTGAGCATCTGCTGTGTGTCAGGCCCTGTGCTAGGCCTCATGAACACCACCAAAATAAAACCCCAGTTCTCATCAGCTTCTGTTCTTACAGAGTGACAGCCAAGTTCTGTTACTAGCAAACAAACACATAATGCATGGGTGGGGGGGGGGAATGTGCTATGATGAAAAAATAAAACGGGTGTTGAGGCTAGAAGGTTTACCCATCTGTGAAATGGGGATATTGCAAGGATCTAACTCACAGCCCGCTCCCAAGGATTAAAAGAAATCGTGTAGGGAGGACATGTAGCTCGATGTCTGACACAAAGCGCTCAGTACCTCACATGCTTTGCAAATGCTCAAGAAATGGCTATTCGCATGACTGGATCATGTCATTTCTTTAATAAGAATTTTTTGAGAGGGGCGCCTGGGTGGCTCAGTGGGTTAAGCCGCTGCCTTCGGCTCAGGTCATGATCTCGGAGTCCTGGGATCAAGTCCTGCATCGGGCTCTCTGCTCAGCAGGGAGCCTGCTTCCTCCTGTCTCTCTGCCTGCCTCTCTGCCTGCTTGTGATCTCTGTCTGTCAAATAAATAAATAAAATCTAAAAAAAAAAAAAAGAATTTTTTGAGAATTCTTTAATATGTACCAGCCCCTGAGCGAC
Organism: Enhydra lutris kenyoni; assembly: GCF_002288905.1. Taxonomy (NCBI): domain Eukaryota; kingdom Metazoa; phylum Chordata; class Mammalia; order Carnivora; family Mustelidae; genus Enhydra; species Enhydra lutris. The sequence goes on from NW_019154122.1 coordinate 1,714,733, forward strand.
TCTCAGGATGACGTGTCTGATGCGTCCCAACCACGGTGTGCGAGAGGCTCAGAACAGTCTAGCAGGGGAGACGGATCCACGGGCAGTTCCAAGTACGATAAAAACCAAGAGTTATCGAGCGTTTACCATGTACCAGGCACTATTTTGAGCATTTTATCTGTATTAAGTCATATCATCTTCTACAATTCTGAACTAAGCGCCATTTTACAAATGAGAAAACAGGTTCAGTGAGGTTAGATAATGAGCCTAAACTCAGGAGTCCTGGTGTGTTATGGGAGCTCTGCGGAGGGCCCCTGACAGGACCGATCAGGGAAGGCTTCTTGGAGGAGGGCCCATTTAAGATTAGGTTTTCGTAATGAGTCGATATTAGTGGGGCAGGATGGGGGAGGGAGGCTGTCCAGGTACAGGGAACAGCTTGTGTGTGGGCCTGAGATGAGAGAAGGAAGGCTTTTCTGCTTCCCAGCCATTCCTCTGGTGATGAGGGAGTGGAGAGGATGACTAGGACAGAAGGGTGGGGCCGGTCGGGGAGGACCCTGTGCTTTCTGAAGAAACGTGGCCTTCCTCTTGGGTGTGGTGGTGCAGTGAGAAGCCTGGGAGGAGCATCTACCTGCCCTGGTGGGGGTCCTCCAGGCAGAGGGGCGCCTCCACGCTTTTGCTCCCTGAGCAGTTTTGCTCCCTGAGTTCCCTGAGCGCCCACTTTAGGAGAAACAGCCACTTGGCTGGGAGACTCCCTGTTGACCCAGGATCTCTCAAAAGAGATGTCTCATAAAGAGCCAGAACAGAGAATGAAGGGGGAGCCCATAGTCGAGTCCCCAGGATGGCAACTGTGGGACCCATGGAAATCTGGAGCTTGGGTCTGGTTGATATTCTTGACTAAAAGCGAACTGAAACAAAACAAAAATTTTAAGGGACCCCTGGCTGGCTCGGTGGGTACAGCATGTGACTCTTGATCTCAGCATTGTCTGAGCCCCATGCTGGATGTGGAGATTACTTAAAAAAAAAAAAAAAAAGAAAAGAAAAGACAATCTAAAAAGAAAAACAAAAAACCCACACTCTTTTTTTTTTTTTTTAAAGATTTTATTTATTTATTTATTTGACAGAGAGAGAGATCACAAGTAGATGGAGAGGCAGGCAGAGAGAGAGAGAGAGAGAGGGAAGCAGGTTTCCCACCGAGCAGAGAACCCGGCGCGGGACTCGATCCCAGGACCCTGAGATCATGACCTGAGCCGAAGGCAGCGGCTTAACCCACTGAGCCACCCAGGCGCCCCAAAACCCACACTCTTTTACAGAGTTATGCTCGCATATGGTAAGAGAAATGAATAATAATTCAAGCAGTTCCAATGGCACTAGAGCCCAGAGCCCAGCTCCCCAACCCTGCTGTATTTCCCCTCCAACCAGCCCGGTGCTTGACCATTTTTCTAGGTTGCCTTCCAAAGACATTCTATGCATATATGCATAGGTTTATGTAGACATATCCCACAGAGGAATTTTAATAATGAATTTGCATGTTCTTCTTTGGTGGGGGCGGGGAGTCCATTAAAAAGTAAAATATGTTCGTTGTAGAGAACGTTGAGGGGAAAAAAATAAACAACACAAAAAGTAGAAAAGCAGAACAAAGCCTGAGCAGCAAAGGCAATCGCTGCTCACATTTTCAACCCAGGATTTCTGCTTTAATAAGAAAAACAAATAACATTTGAATGGCATGGTAAAAAGCCGCTGGGCGTTCTCCACCATGTTCCATCTGCCCCCTCTCAATGGCATAATATTTGAAATAATGTGGGTTGTTATTCCTTCAAGTGAGCAAACAGGGATTTGGGGAGCTAGTCCCAGAAAGCAAGATCTCCGGGCTCTAGCGCTCCTTTCCACATCCACTCCCCCCTCTTTCTCCCCCATCTCTCGGGCCTCAGGAGGGGGGCCACCTCCCTGCCCAGCAGAGACAAAACCTGGCTTCCCGCCTTTGTCTGCCAGAGGCAGGTTCCCCTGACAGCGGCCACCACCAGGCACAGTGACTCATGCTTTGACGCCCTGGCCTGAGGGGGGGTCCTCTCTCTCCTCCTGCTGCTGAGATGGGGACCTGGTGAGGAAGGTATGGGGCACATTGAGAGCCCTGGCACTGGGGCCAGAGGGCCCTTTGGCAACTGTGGGACTTCTGCTTTCTGTATCTCATTGTCTTGAATGCCCGAGAAATGCGTGCACGTAGCAAGTGCTCTGTAATGCTCTTACCATTCTGGTGCTCTCGGCTGGGGAGGAGGCAGAGAGGACCTGGCTCTGTCTTCTGAGGGCCATGTCTCCACACTCCCCATTCCCAGGCTACTCTGCCCATAAGCCCCAGCTTCCCAGAAGCACACAGATCTTTGCTCATGCTGTACCCTCTGACCCTCTTCTCAGGCTTTCCCGGCCGAGGAAATCTTTCTCATAGTTCAGGATTCAGAAGTGAAGCCTCTAGGGATCGTCCTACAAATACACCTCCACCCTCAGTCCAAATAAACCTCTTCCTCCTCTAGATCCGGCACCACCGGACACTGGATGAACACGCTGGATTCAAAGGATTTGGGTAAGTCCTCCCCAGATCCTCCAGCTGACAAGGGTCATTAGTTCCTTAAAGTTGCATCCACAACCCTCCTTTCTCCCTTCCCAACAGAACCCTCTGGCCAGCCTCCTTAGTCTGGGAAAGCCCACCCCCATATCAGTTCCAAGCATGTAGACGGAGAAGGCAAAGCCAACCAGCTACTGGCGTTGTTTTGGTGCTGTTATTGGTCCAGGGATGACCCTAGGACACAGTTTGCCCAATCAGACTTAAGGGAAAACCTTAGACGTCTGGCATAGAGGCACAGCCTCTTCTTTTTGCTGGGGAAGAGTAAGGGTGCTTGACAGTCTACGCGTTGCCTGCAGCCATCTTGCCGCCAAGAGGGTAGCTGACTTTAGACTGGTTCCAATGTGCAGAACAGGACACGGAAAACTCCTGGGTCGTTATGCCATCGTCAAGCCATTGAATCAACCAATCCTGAGGCCAGGAATGCGTCAGGACTTCCTGTTGGTGAAATAATAAATTGCCTTAATGTTTCAGCCTACTGAGTCAGGTGTCCACATCACTGACCGCAGCATAAGAGCTCACGTTTAACATTTTGAGCACTTCCTATGCTCCAGGCACTGTCTTGAGAGCTTTACGTGCCTAAATTCACTTAACACTCACAATTGCCCTCATGGGTAGATGTGATCCATGTCATAACTCATAGCTCATTTTCTGGAGTGAGACCTCCTGGGTTTCCACAGCTCTGCTACCTACTGTGGAAACGTAGCCAGCTGCGTCCCCTCCTCTGCCTTGGCGTCCTCGCCTGAAAATAGCACCTGCTTCATAGGGTTGTAGCAAAGGTTAAAACAGGATAATCCACAGAGTCCTTGTACCTTAGCCTTTATGCCATTATTCTCATATTACAGATGAAACCAAAGCCCAGAGAGTCTAGGACAGGACCTAAGTTTCCATGTGCAGTACGTGAGTCAAACCTGTACGATCGAGCTCTTCAGTCTGTAGTCTCGACCACCAGATTTGGAGCCCTGGTGGCCACGTGGGGAGAAGCCCGGGAGATGGGCAGGTTACAGCTGGGTGGCCCATCTCATTGGCCTCCCGGGACCGCATCCCCTGAATTGGCACTCTCCAGACCCGTCTATGCCTCATGTGTGCCGTCCACACCCCTACTCCCAGTTCTGGAACACCATCGCCCATAAGTGGTACGAGAGCCCAGGTGTGGCCGGCGGTTGATCCGGAAGGTCAGGGGTGACAGCGTGGGGAGACAAATATCCTTTGTCTCAAAAGTCCGGCCAATATTTCCACCCAGGGGAACACAGGACTCTGGACAGGCTGCCTCTTTCTTCAGGCCCCATTTTGCTGCTCCTGTCCTTTTCTCCCATTTTGCAGTCATAAGTCTTCCCTGTTTCCTTGGCCGAGGCCTTCCTGTAGGCTGTGGCCAGGGAGAGGGCAGTGCCCTTCGCATCCGAGGTGGCCACCCGTGTATATGGCCACGCAAAGACCCTCCTCCTTTTCACGGAGGAATGCTGGGACCAGGTTTCAATGTAATATCCCTCCCTCGGCCAAGTCCGTCAGCATCTTGAGGCTCTGGGTTGTGTGGATTCCGGTCTCTGGCTCCAGGCCCCAGTCTTATTCCAGTCAGTGTCCAAGGAAGGAAGACAAAGTCAACGCACGCTGAGTCCCTCCCGACTCCATGACTCCCCCCACCTCCCCGGCTCCCCCTACCTCTCCATGAGTCAGTACCGAAGCCAGGCCTCAGAGCCTTTCCTGTTCCCTTCCCAGGCTCCGGAAGAAGAGCAGGATGGGAGCTGCACCCAAGCCATTTTTGGACTTGGCCTAGTGGCAGGTGTTGGCAGGCTGTCTCCAGAGGCTAGGCGAATTGCTCAACTCCCCACATCCACAGCCAACCCCCTCCTCCTACCCCGAAAATGGGAGAATCCCATCCCAGGAGATGAGTAAGGGATGCCCATGGATAGGTGGGAACACTGTGCACCCAACTCCTGAACAGAGGGGACAGGGTCAGAGAAGTTCAGAAGATGAATCTGGAGCCAGAGGACCTGGGTTCAAATCCCCTAGCACATTCTCTCTCTGCCTCAGCTGCCCCATCTGTTAAACAAAAAAATGGGGGGACGCCTGGGTGGTTCAGTCAGTTATGTGTCTACCTTCGGCTCAGGTCATAATCCCAGGGATCTGGGATCGGGTCCCACATCAGGCTCCCTGCTCAGCAGGGAGCCTGCTTTTCTCTCTGCCTGCTCGGCGTCCTGTTCCCCCTGCTTGTGCTCTCTCTCTGACAAATAAATAAAACCTTAAAAAAAAAAAAAAAACAGGGATACTAATAGTCCCTCCCTCCAAGGTGGCGAGGAATAAATAAATTCATATCTGTAAAGCACTCAAAAGAGCGCCTGGCACATAAAAAGGACTGAGTTGGTGGCTGGCTGGCTCAGTGGGTAGAGAGTGCAACTCTTGATACGGGGTCGTGAGTTCAAGCCCTCATGTTGGGTGATGGAGCCTCCTTAAAAAAAAAAAAAGCACTAAGTTGGTGTTTGTTTAATGAAAAACATAGATTTGGTAAATATTTAGTGAGGGCCCCCCATGTGCCATGTTCTGAGGATACGTCAATAAGAACAAGAAGGACAGACCGATTCGGTAGGGTGGGTTGGGGCCCAGGAATCTGTTAGCACATAGCCCCCACAGTCAAGTCTAAACTTCACTGAATTAGTGATAAAACTGAGGCACGGGAAGGGACAGGCCATGGCCAAGGTCTTATAGCTGGAGAATAACAACAGAGGCACTAAAGCTTACAGAGTACTTCTAATGGGCCAGACACACCATTGTCTTATTAGTGTCTTGTCCTTGTCCCCAGGGTATAAGTGAGGAACTGAGCACAGAGAGGTTAAGTAACTTGTTCAAGGTCACACTGTTAGGAAACGGTAGAGCCAGGACTGAACCTTAGGCAGCCTGGCTGAGCAAACAGCCAAATAAAACTAATAATTAACTGTTGTCTCTTGGGTATACCACAAAGGTACCACAAAGGTACTGCAAAATACATCACCTTCTTTCACCCTCCCCGACCCGAGAAAGTGGGTACCATCACTGTCCCCATTTCACAGATGAAGGAACTGAGGCCCAGGGAGAGGATGCAATTTACCCAAGTTCTTGCAACGAAGCTGTGGCACAGCTGGGGTTTCTAGAAACTAGGCTAATCCTGCCTCCCCAGACCTCTTAATTCCCAACCACTTTCCCTGGCCTGGCTGGAGCCTATCCTGTCACCCTCCATCCCTTCTGGGCCCAGGGCAGTACGTGCAGAGAATGCAGACGTCATTGAACCACAGTCTGGACAAACAAGCATTATAAGCAGAGTCCTTCTGCCAAGCAGAGAGAGCCCTAGAATGTAGCCAGAGCCAAGGGGATGCTGGTCTGGCCCAGCCGCAGCCCTGCTCCCTGCAGCCCGACCCCAAGATTCCAGATTCTCTGAGAAGCCTGGACTCCTCCAGGCTCAGAACACACCAGTGGTAACAGCCGTGCTCAGCTCTGCTGGATCGTCCACACACCTTCGTGAGGGCTGGACTTTACAACAACCTTATGAAGAAGGTTCTAGCATTATGTCCATTTTGCATGGAGCAGGACAGTTGAGCGTGAAGAGCATTGACTCTGGAGCCGGAAAGCCCGAGTTCCAGCCCCAGCTTGGCCACTTCCGGGTCGTGGCCTCGGGCAACACTTAACCTCTCCAGGCCTCAGCTCTCCTGTCACTAGAATGAGGACAATAATAGTTCCTCAGCCTCACAGGGCGGGTAAGAAAACTCCAAGTGCCAGGACATGGAAAGCACTTAGAACAATGCCCACATAAATAAGCACCACGTGTTTGCTATTTTAAGGAAACCGAGGCTCAAGGAAGTTCTGTGACTCGGCCCACATCACTCAAGGGCCATGTAGAAGAATTGGGGCTTGAACTCAAGTCTGTTTGCCTCCAAAACAGCTCTCTTGTCACATGTGAGGGGCAGAGTCTCCTGATGGACGAGCAGGGTATTTAGGCTGAGGGAAGACAGACATTTTAGGTTGAGGAAAAACAGCATTTGCACAGAGGTGGAAATGGGCTGCAGAGCTGCCTGCTGCTAAGACCATCCCCATCCCCACAGCGCCAACACCCAGCCACGAAGGTGAGACTGAAGGCAAGTCACATCAGTCCAGAAGCATTTCTTGAGCACTTACTCTGTGCCGGGCCAGGCACCGGGCACTAAGAACAGAACAAATACCAAGGTCTTGCTCTCAAGAAGTTCAATAATGTAGTGGAGGAGATGGGTATAGAAGCAAGCAAATCACCAGGAACCAGTCAAATAATGCTTCCAGAAGGGACAGGAGCAAAGAGCAAATTCTCCCCAGGGAGGTGCTGGGGAAGGCTCCATGAGGGAACTAGCATTTGAACTGGACGTTTAAGAGCTGAGCAAGGACAGGAATGCCTGGGTGTCTTATTCGGTTGAGTGTCTGTCTTCAGCTCAGGTCGTGATCCTTGGGTCCCAGAATCGAGCCTCTTATCGGGCTCTTTGCTCAGTGGGAAGTCTGCTTCTCTCTCTGCCTCCCTCCACTTGTGCTCATGCTCGCGTGCTCTCTCTCTCTCTCTCTCTCTCTGTATCAAATAAGTAACTAAATCTTAAGGAAAAAAATGCTGAGCAAGTACAAAAGGGGAAAGTGAGTCCACCCCAAGTAGAGTGCCCCACAGAAGTCACCAAGCCCATGGGCTGTTTGGGGGAATGGCGAGTCCAGAGCAAGGCAGATGGGAATGCAGAAATGGTTTGAGGCCACATGAGGGAAGGCCACTGTATCGTAAATCCTGGGTTGCAAGGGACAGAAAACACAATTCCAAGAGGCTTAAATGAAGAGGTAATGTATAGACTCAAGAAACAAACAAACAAACAAACAATTCAGCTTATCTGCTTCAGGTACAGCTGGATCTAGGGGTTCAAATGATGCCACCGGGACTTGGTCTCCCATCTTTCTGCTTCCTTTGTTGGCTTCACTGCAGAGCAGGTTCTTTCCAAATGAAGGCAGCTCCAGCCTTATACCCTCCCAGTTCCAAGCCCTGTGGAAGGAAAGATTCATTTGTCCAAATGTTTAAACACAGATTCTGAAATTGAATCACCCTGGAGTGGTTTGGGTCACATGCCCGTGACTGAACCAATCACTGTGTGGGGGTGGGGAAGAAAAAGCTCCCTAGGCTATCCCTAGGTGTGAGCCCCACCCAAATCACAGGGATTGAGAATGGGGGAAAGATGGCTTCCTGGGAATAAAAGGATTTGAAGATCAGAAGAAGGAATAGATGCTGAGTGGGCAAAGATGGCGGTCTGGACCCTAAGGCCATGGTTCTTTGGGCAGTGGGCAGCTGGTAAGGGCTTTAATTCACTGATCAGCTTAGATTAGATTGTGCCTTGGGAGTGGAGAAGGTAGAGTGGAGGGGGACAGATATATTTGTGGGAAGATGCAAGTCCCTTTAAGAGATCCTGGAAGACGGGGCACCTGGGTAGCTCAGTAGGTTAAGCCTCTGCCTTTGGCTTGGGTCATGATCCCCCCTGCATCGGGCTCTCTGTTCAGAAGGGAGCCTGCTTACCTTCTTCTGTCTCTGCCTGCCTCTCTGCCTGCTTGTGATCTCTGTCTGTCAAATAAATAATAAAATAAAAATCTTAAAAAAAGAGAGAGATTGAGAGAGAGAGAGAGATCCTGGAAGCCTGGGCAGAAGGCGTAGAGAAGAGGGGGGATGCGAAAGATGCCTAGCTGGGATGCCCCAGTTGTTACTGGAAGGGTTTTTCAAGGACCAACACCACGTCACCCTCTTGCTATGGGCCCGCAGATGCCAACAAGAGCGTGGGCTGAGGGCCCAGCCTTCCTCCCCGCTCAGAACCCCATGACTAACTCTTTCCCTCCATCTGCTCCCACACTTACTCACCCCCCCATCCCTACTCTGGCCCCAGGCCCCAGAGACCCTGATCTCCTGTGGCTCCCATTGTGGGGTGGTCAGCTTGACATCAGGTCATCGTGAGGGGGTGGCTCAGCACCTCTACCTCTCCCAGCCTTGGCAGCTCCTTCCTTAGTTTCTGATCTCCCACTCCACGCCCCCTGGGCCTGGGACATCACCTCCCAGGCTACAGGCAGGCCAGCTCCTCTCTCTGGTGAAAGGAGGCTTTGTGAGATCAGCCTGAGAGCTGGCAGGCGCTGGGCTGGCCCACGTGGCTCTCCCAGAGGCCCTCATCCAGCCATTCCTGTTTCTGGCCACTTGGGCCTTTCCAGAGAGCAGGGAGGAGGCCGAAGGGGGCTTGGGCCGCTATGGGGGACTTCTGGGCCTTCAGCAGCCAGGCTCCCAGTATAGGCTACATCCTGGTTTCCATCTGCCTGGGGTCTGAGGGAGGAGCCTGGGGGGCAGGGCTGGCTGCTGGAACCTTCAGAAACTTGGAACAGGAGGGCCTTGCCAGCTGGACCCCAGCAGATCTGGGGCCTTCGCCAAACTGAAAGCCGTGGTGTGCCAGACAAGGCCAGAACCCTGTTGCCCAGCAGCCCAGCCAAACTTGGAGGGAGAGGCAGGGCACTGAGGCCATCCAGGAAAGGTTATGAGGTTTGGGGGTGGGTGGTGAGAAAGGGAAGAGCTTAGGATTTACAGCGTCAGCACAGACTGCCAGAGACCTTCCAGACTGAACCTGTGGTGTTGTATCACAATACTGGGCTACTGTTTATTGAATACTTACTAAGTATTGGGCACTGTGTCAAAAACTTCATATACATTATCTCATTTATCCTCATACCAACCACATAAGGACAATACTATCTATCCATGGGGCTGTCTCGTACGATTGTCCAGGTTGTTCACTGCACAAGGGTCCCTGCCAAGGAAGACATGTGAAGGCCAAAATCCCCCCAGCACTCCACACAGTACCCTGCAGACCTGTGTCTATACCAAGATCCTATCCACCTTATGTCCCAGCTGAGAGAAGCAGACTCTGAGGAGATGAAATGACAGGTTCAAGGCCCCCAAACTAACACATCGCAGACAGAGGCTTCAAACTCAGGTCTGTCTGACTCCGAAACCTCTAACTTAACCAGTACACTCTGTGTTCAGGCCTGTTCACCTGGACTCCTCTCTACTTTCCTCTTTCCTTCAGACCCAACTGCTCAGAGTTTGCAGGGTGGTGTGAGCAAAAGCCTGGACTGGGAAGCAGGCCACTGGCTCACAGTCCTGGCTCTGCCTCTCCACATTTCCTCTCCAGGCCTCATGCTCCTCATGAGGTGAGGGGTGGGTATGCCAAGCAGAGCTCTTTAGGAGGAAGCAACAGAAACCAGCTTTGGCTTTCTTAAACAATATCAACAACGAAAACAAATGCCCTGGAGGGATCTGGTGCTGCCCACAGAATGGAAGGAGGAGGTAAACCAGGCCAGGGAAAGGCCAGAAACCATGGCCACTCAAGGATCCAGCAGCGGGGTCCAGGGAACGGCACCTTGAGGGGAAGGGTTGCAGCAGCCCCACACAACTCATGCCTGTAGCAAGGGGAAGGATGGTCAGTCTTCCAGTAGGAATGACCCAAATCACGTGGGCTCTGGGAGGGAAGCTTCTCGAAGGCCACAAAGTAGCAAAAGATGCAGGTAGCGTCTCTCTGTCCCTCCCAGCTGGGGTGGAGAAGGAGGGTGAGCCCAGCAGCCTTCTCCTCCCTGCTCTGCCACTGACTGGTCATATGTCCTTGGGCAAATTACTTTTTCTTCGGGAGCAGACTTTCTTCATCCATAGAAGGAAAGTGATCATCTTCGGGGCCTTTAGTAACCCATCCCAGAGGAATTTGGGATGTTAAAAGATGGTCCTGGGAGCAATTGCTCAACCTGAAAGAATGAATCACGAATGGTGGAATTTCAGGCATCCGTAAAGATGGTATTGGGTGGGGTTTTGTGTGTCACACCCAGTGGAAAAACACCCACCACACCTGGGAGACTGAGCAAGGAGAGGGGCAGCTCACGCTCAGGGCCCCCACCTCATGCCTCTGGAACCTTCGGCATGAGAGGGCTGTGGGGCCGCTCGCTTGGGGGCAAGAGGTGGGTCACTTTGGAGATTTCATTCCCCAGAGGTGTTCCAGGCAGAAGAAAATATGGCCAGCCAACCGGATACATGCGGCCTCTGGACCCCTCATGTCCCAGAGCCTTTGTGGAAGGGACACACAGATTTGTGAAGGCACATGGAGGATATCAATTGTGCAAGGAGGACAGCAATTCTCCTTTCTGGGCCTCAGTTTCCACCTCTGTCAAGTGGGGATAAGGTCACTATTATAGCAGCTTTCTGGGCCCTCCTGAGGAGCAAATGGAACCACACATAAGAGAGAAAACCTAAGGAACTGTAGGGCGCCGGTGCTGAGGAAGAACTGGCTTGGAAGCTTCCCCGGGCAGGGCCTGTGTCTGCCTGTTCCCCGCTGTGTCCTCTGTGCAGCATGGGGTCCCGCCTACAGCAGGGGCCCCAAGTGCTGGTTGAATATTAGTAGCTCACAGGTCATTGGTACTTATGTTCCAAGCTCCTCTCTGAGAATTTTCCACGTATGTACTCTTTTAATCTTTACAGTAATATAGATACTGTTCTCTTCTCTATTTAGAGATAAAATTGGAAGCACAGGGCCTGTGTCGCCTGCCCATGGCTCTGCCACTAGGAAGAGGTCGAGCTGGGCTTTGAAACCAGATGGTCTGGCTGTGGGGGTCTGTGCTCTCAGACATAACTCGAGCTGCCTGGACGGCTGAGTAAGCGAGAGAGTACGTGAATGAACGCTCGTGGGCATTTACAAATGAGTTCTGGGTTTAGACTTCTCAAATCTCGGCGCTGGGGGCGCAAGCCGAAACTTCTCATTTTTATTAATCTATCAGCAGGTTCTGGTATTTTCCAGAAGGTGCATCACAAATGCATCAGTGCGTCCCAAACCGGTCTTCTCCCCTTCCTCCCAACCCACTCATCCATCCTCTTCCTCTCTCCCCCTACCACCCCACCCCCAATTTCAGCTCATGCTGTCCCTGAGGACAGTTGCCCAAGACAGAAACTTCCAAGTCTCCGTGGATATCTTTCCGTCTCTCACCTGGACAGTCTTCGAGCCCCTTCCTCAAGGTCACAGCAGACACTTTATCTCATACCAAGTTCATCCAGATATCACCCTTGTCGGCCTCCTAGTAGGCCCTGTTGTGCTCTAAGAATTCCTGAAGTTGGCTCCCCTCTCCCATCCCACTGTGATGGGATCCACGGCTTGTCCCTGGGTCCAAGGAGACTATTGTTGTGAAATGGTTTGACCAAAACTCGGTAGCTTAGAACAAAATTAATTTGTTGTTTTTATCTCACAGTTCTGGGGGTTCACTGGGCCTATGGAGGCATTCTTGCTCAGGGTTTTTTGTGTGGTTGCAGTCATGGTGAATGGCGTTGGAGCAAGCTTGAGGCTTCCTTAAGCCCATGGCTGGCAGCTGACACTGCTTGTCAGCAGGAGTCTTGGTTGGGACTGGTTGGCCAGAACCCCTACACTTGGCCTTTCAGTGTGCCCTGGGCACAGCGTGGCAGCTGGATGCCAAGAATAAGTGTCTCTAGGAATAGGAAGTGGAACCTACCAGTCTCTTAAGATTTAGGTCTTTCTTACCTTATTCTATTGGTTGAGCAGTCACAGGACCAATACCTGAGAGGAGGGCATAGAAAAGGAGTGTCAGAGCATTTGGGGGCATGTTTTACTTTTTATTTATTTTTTTTAAAGATTTGATTCACTTATTTGAGAAAGAGAGAGCGCATGAGCAGGGAAGAGGCAGAGGGAGAGGGAGAAGCAGACTCCTCGCTGAGCAGGGAGCCCATGCAGGACTCGATCCCACGACTCCAGGATCATGACCTGAGCCAAAGGCAGACGCTTAACCGACTGAGCCTCCCATGCGCCCCATTGTGGGGGGCATGTCTTAGAGCCACACACCTTCCCATCTCTCTGGGGACTCTCGTGGCGGGGGTCTGTTTCCCCTAGCTTGCCTCTGTGATTCTTCTTTTCCATGCGACCTTCCTCCGCTGGATTTACTACCCTTCAGCTCTCGACTCGCTTTGCTTGAAGGCCCTTTCCTGACAGCCCAAAGATCAAAGCCCCCGTTTCTTGAATTTCCTCAATGTCACGTGTCTGGATGCAGGAGACAAGCACTGACTCCTGGGTGGTGGGTGAGTGGCGCTACATTGCCCTGCGACCGCGAGCAGATGCCTTCCAGCTGCACATCAGACCTCTCTGCTCTCCACGGTCCTTAGGCCATCCTAGCACCAGACGCCACCACCCCCCCGGCCTCCCTCCTGCCTGGGCCACATCTTCCCACCAGATTGCTAGACCCTCCCCAACCCTCAACCCACTCACCTCTCTTCTTTCCTCTCCCTTTCCTGACTCCACACCCTTTCCTACCACGAACAACGACGTTCTCTCCCCACTCCTTCCCAGTGCCTCCCAGCCTCGTCCACAATTACAGTGTCTTTTTAGCCGAGAGAGCTGCTGCACACAGGCGGTTCCCTCCCCTAGGAGGAATTCAGTTACCAGAATGCTCCCCCTTCTCCACTCTCGGGGGTTGGAAGGGCCCCAAGAGATTCCTCTCGCTCAACATCTGACCATGTTCCTGGGAGCCGTATTACTTCTCACGTTGGTCGTGGATGTGCCCTAGGGGTAGTGTGGTCAAATTGTGCGGGAGACCCTAGTTAAGTTGGAACAGGCCTCCTCTGACTGCAACACCATCTACTAGCACTTTCTGTGAGCAAGGACATTCTCCAGTTGCTTCTGTACTGCATGGTAACCACCAGTTGTACATGTCTATCAAGCCCTTGGTTTTATGGCTGGTGAGTAATGACTTTTAAATTTTAATTGATTTTAATTAATTTTAACTTAGTCAACACATGTCACCAGTGGCTACCATATTGCACAGCCCAGCCTCAGTCAGAGTCTTTAATATTTGACTTAGTGTTAAATGTTTTTTTTTTTTTCCCAACATGTTTGGCCAAAGATTCAGTCTCTCTCTCCCTCTTTTTGTAGTACTCCCTTAACCCTTTTCTTTTTTGCAGTTTGGGAAATGCTCCTCCAGTCCAATCCTTATTCGACAGCTGAAGGAACTGATCTCTGGAAGGAGAAGGGACTTTCTTAAGGTCACACAGCAAGTCAGATGCCCAGCTGGGACTCGAACTCAGACCTCTTCTCTCTCCTTGGTCCAGCTTTGTCCCTCTGGTCTTTGGACAGCTTTCAGGGCTGAAACCCGGAGGAAGGACTGTCACTGAGTTTGCTGAATGTTCAGCTCTGGGGCAGGACCTCACACATACATGGACTCCTTTCATCCTCTCAATAATCCTGTGAGCTGGGAATCATTGGGGAAACTGAGGCTCAAAGGGAGGAAGTGACTTACCCAAAGCCATATATGTGGCCACACTTGAAATGAGCAGAGCTGTGCCCAAAACGTACAATCAGCAGGAAAAAGGTGGGGAAGCGCCAGGAAGGAGAAGAATAAGTCTCCGTAAACAATGAACAAAGTATTGGGGCGGGGGTAGGAGCACAGGGAACTGGCCTAGGCCCAGAGGAAAATCAGGATAAGCAGAGAAAACGTTTGTGTAAACCAAAGCTAAAAATGACCCCAACCAATGCAGTCCAGGGAAGGAGCGGGCCTCTGGTCTTGGGCGGCCATTCTATAGGTTGGCTGGCATCCAATGGCGAGGGTGGGGCGGGCAGCTTGGTGTGAATGCTCTGACCAACGGGGGCAGCCGTCACAAGAAGGCAAGTGGGAGAACCAATCAGATCCTCTCGTATATGGGGTTTGGATTACAAGGTGTAAAAGTTGTTGATAGCCACAGAATGAGGGAGCAGTTGGGTTACCTTGACCTAAGCTTGCGTAAACACTGCAGTCACAGACTTGAGCACATGAGCAATGGCTGGTTTGAAAGAAAGGATGACTTAAGAGCCCTCCACCAGTAATGAGTAATTAGGGACAATGGAAGATATTGTGCCGTGTGGGTTAGTAGGAGCTCCATCATGGAGATATGCAAGACTTCTGTCTGGGAAGGTGGGGGCTGGGATGGGACTTAGCTCAGCTAACTGGACTGGGGAGGCATCACTTCCTCCACCCTCCACATTGGCCTTAGAGAAGCCACCCCATGCTCAGCCTGCTCCCGCAGGCCCCTCGTCGTGGGCGGTGGGTGGTGGCCCCTGGCCCAGGGGTGGCTGCCAACCCCAGCTGCTCAATCAGGTTCACTCTTCTAGAATTTGCGATAGAGACCTACCTAGGTACCAGTCCCTGTTGACTGTCTGAACGGAGAGGACCTGAAAAGCTGGACTGAAGGCAGCCAGGAGCCTTTCCAAAGCTAGCGCACAGGGGCAGGGGTGGGGGTGAGGGTGGGGAGTCATGACATTTTTGATTTTCTGGTTTTGTTTCTGGCCTCTTGGGAGCTCTAGCTGCTGTTTCCTGTCCTTGCGTTGCACAAGGATCCTGCCAGTATGCCCACCCCCATTTATGCTTCAGCAGGCTGGGCTGAGTGGGTTCTGTCCTTGTAATTGAAGTGAGGCCAGTGTGTGCTCAGTGTGTCTGGGTGGTGGGGGAGTCATGTATAGCTGTTGTGCCTGCGAGAGCCCATGTTCCTTGTGAGGTATATACTTGACCCTGGACAAGCCACTTGTGTGGGGAGGCGCTGGAGAAGAGGCGCTTCTGATGGCCAGCTTTCTGTCGCAATCCTAAGTGCCTCAGAAAAATGGTAATCACTCAACGAGTCAGTCATTCATTCTGCAAATGTTTGCTGAAAACCTCCTACAGGCCAAGCATTGTTCTAGGCAACAGGGATAAAGCAGTGAATGACAGAGACAGAAACAAACAGAACCCTTTATACAGGTTGGCCTCAGTTTCCCTATCTGGAAAATGGTGCATGGAACCAAAAACTCCTTGAAGTTCCCCTAGACTGAAATGTCCGTGGTTCGCTGACCTGCCCCTAAAACTTGCTTGCCCTTAGCCCAGACAACCTGAATCTGTACTTGAGGCTCCTAGAGGGGGCCGCACAGGGGAGCTGGAACCTGAGAGCGAGGTGGGTGGGCCAGGATGGCTCCCAGGCTCATGTTGCAGACTCGGCTGGGCCTGCCAGCTGGCCTGGCCGCAGCCCCATTCCCAGCCACCCTTCGCCTGTGGTGGCTCAGCGCTCCCGATTTAGCCCAGGGGCTGCCCCACCCGCCCTCTGACTCAGCCGCATGGGCTTCCCTCACAGTCCACCCTTCACCTGTTGGCGTGGTGGATCCCCAAATTCCAGAGGTTGAATACCAGGGCCACCACTTTCTGGCTGCATTACCTCAGGCAAGCTTCTTTGTCTCTCTGTGCCTCTGTGTTTCCCTCTGTGAAATGGGGATAATAATAGTATCTTACCTCATAGGTGATGGCTGGCACGTAAAGTGTTACTATCTTATTACACACAGGTTCCTCGTGGAGCAATGGGGCTGGCCTGGGTTCCACAACGGGAGCCTGTTTTCTCCTCTATGGAGTGAGGATAATAAAGATGTTGGAAGGATAATAGGCAAGGCAAAATGTCTCTGCGTGTGTTAGAATTCTGCTCTGCCTCAACAGATGGACAACCTTGAGCAAATCTCTTCTCCTCTGAGGCAGAGCCCTCCTTCCTCACCAGCAAAACCTGGATGTTGTTTGCCCTTCTCTTGGCACCTGGGGCTGCCAGGAGAGCCCCACCCCAGGACGCCCCGCCCCATTTACTCCTTCCCTCCAAGGGGTGTTCTCTTACCCACTGATCGGTTTAGGCAATCTTGGCCAATAGGAGGTGAGGGGAAGTCTGCAGGGGTGCTGAGAGGGTCTCACCCCTCTTAAAATGGGTGACAGTGAGGAGAGAGTTCCCTGTTTGCCTCCGGGTGCCATTGTGGGTCTCCGACATCTTTGCAGTTATTTGGGGACTGTGAGGAAGGGATGGGCCAAGGTGCCAAGGAAGGAGCCCACAAAGAGGGAAAGAGCCCGTGTCCTGATGGCCTGTGATGTCCCTGGATTACCGAGCTAGAATTTGCCAAATCTAGAACTTTGGGGGTTTTGTGAGATGAATATCTTTATCATTTAAGCCACTTTGGGTAGGCTTTTCTGTTACTTGAATCCTAACAGGTAGACTCCCCTGAGCCTCCGTTTCCTTACCTATAAAATGGAGAGGACAATTCCCACCTCCCAGTTACTGTGAACAGTGAAAAGTCTAGTGGCCTCTGCATAACCAGGGCTCACTCTCGTTTCTTTCTGCCAGGCCCAGGCCCAGGCACCCCGGGGCCACGTGGCTGAGTCACCTCTTCCTGCTGGTGTGGCCCCAGCTCCCCAGTGTGCCTCCCAGGCTGATTGCGTGTTCCCAGTGGGTCGGCTCGGGGAGCACCAGCGCCAATATCAACCCCCCTTTCCCACCCGCCACCACACACACACACACACACACACACACACAGAATCAAAGCAAACCAGGGAACCAGCGCTGGGTCTCGTACAGAGAGGTGGTGGCTAGGAGCCTAGGCTCTGTGGCAGCCAGACCTTGGGTCTGAGTCACAGTGGTGCCACCACCTAGAAGTGTGTCATCAGTTACATTCACCGCTTTACATCTCAGCTGTTTGGTCTGTAACCTGGGAATCACAGTGACACCTGCCTCACGGACGGGCTGTGATTAAATGGGCAAAGTGGTCAGGAGCTTGGCACCTGTGAGAGGCCCAAAAGGGGCAGTTCCCTTCCATCCTTGAGTCCCCAGCTTGGCCCACTACAGCTTCTGGGTCCTTCAGAGCCTGTCGCTTCAGGGATCATCTTTTCCAGCTCCTTTTTGGTTTTGTTTGTTTGGTTGGTTTTTAGTAGTCCAACTTCCTCAGATAAAATCTTGTGTGAAGGAACATTCATAGCAGCTTCATTTCTAATAGCTAAAAACTGGAACGATCCGAACTGCCCCCAGCGGGTCAATGGGTGAACAAATTGTGGGGTTTGCACGCAACAGAATACTGCCCAGCATTACAAAGTAACGACCCACTGAGCCAGGAGCCGACATAAAGGAATCTCACAATAGTTACGCTGAGTAAGAGAAGCTGGAAGAAAGAGAGTATCTACTGTGGGCTCCTGCTTACGTAAAATTCTAGGAAAGGCAATGAGAGAAGGAGATCAGTGGTTTCTGAATCACGGAATGGCGGCGGTGGGGGGGGAGCGGATTAAAGAAGGACAGGGGGAAACTCTTGAGTGGGTGGATATGTTCACTGTCTTGACCATTGATGGACAAAATTTATCCAATGGTACACTTTAAACATGTCCATTTATTTTTTATCTGTTTTCCCTTGGTAAAGCTGTCAAAACAAAACCCAAAAATCTCATGTGAAAACCGAATTTTTTTTTTTTAAAGATTTTATTTATTTATTTGTCAGAGAGAGAGGGAGAGAGAGCGAGCACAGGCAGACAGAATGGCAGGCAGAGGCAGAGGGAGAAGCAGGCTCCCCGCTGAGCAAGGAGCCCGATGTAGGACTCGATCCCAGGACACTGGGATCATGACCTGAGCCGAAGGCAGCTGCTTAACCAACTGAGCCACCCAGGCGTCCCGAAAACCGAATTCTTATAAAAGTTATAAGAATGGAACAGCTCCGGGTGGTGGGGCCTGGAATCCCAGCGCATGCCCTTGGCCTCTCCTCCTCTCCTCCGCCCCCTCTCCCACCTTCCCTCCCCCAGGGGCCCCACTCAGGAATATCCACAGCCCGCTTGGCCTTGACTTAGCACAAATGCTTCTGAGGAAGGCAAAGGGCCTTGCTCAGAGTCACACAGCCTGAGCGGAGCGCAGTCAGGGACAGAAGCCGCGTTTCCTTCCTGTGTAGCCAGAACTCTTTCCAGTAGGTGCCTGGCATGGGGGATCCGGTGCATGTCCATCAAAGACCTCAAGGAGGAGCCCAGAGCAGGAGCAGGACCGGTCTGAGGCTGGAGTGTGTGCACAGCTCTGAGCTCCGAGGGCAACTCAGAAGCAAGCAGGCCCCAGGCTCTTGTTCTTCAGGACAGTTCGCTCTCGCTGGGAGCAAGACAGACTTGGGGTTCAGGAGGAATCAGGGACACGAAATTAAAAAGGTGGCTTGGTGTGACATCCCCAGGCTGGAGTACTATTGATGGCCTCGGTAGGGGCTGGGAAGGGTCGTCCCTGATGGAGGTTGGTGTCCCCTTGGTAGGACAGGCTGTGGGGGCCGGTCAGTGAGACCAGGGTACTGCAAAGACAGGGACTGAGAGGGGAGGAGTAGAGCCAACCCATCCAGGCCTTTCTATGGCTGATGCTGGGTCAGGCGATGACAGACTTCCCCACCCGTGAGCCCTCTGGAATGCTTGGAACTCAATGATGACAGTCCAGAAGTTTCCCTTCCCCTGCAGGGCCCTGGAATGGAGGGAAAGTTCTAGATAAGCACCCAGGGCTTTGGCCTTTCATCCTGCTCTGCCTCTTCTCTCTGGGACCTCTTGTGTGCAGGGGTGGAAACAGCCACTCTGGGCCCCTTGGCCCGCCCTCTCGAGCCGGCCCACTTCCGGCCTCAGCTCCTGCGCAGCTGGGATTAAGGAAAACAATGATCTATTAGACTTAACAGCTCTGGGCAGTCTGCAGGAAATGCTCACATAGGTCTTCACTAAAAATGTCTCTCCCTGGTCCTCAGAATTCAGGCGAGAATCCTTATCCCCATTTTACAGACACAGAAACAGAGGCCCAGAGAGACGTGTGGTTTACCCCGGCCACGGGATAAGTGCTCAGTTTGTTCAGGAACCCAAGGCTCAGACCAACTTGCTTTGGGCCAGCCTACTCCCACCTACCCTTGCGCTCAGTAAATACCCAGAGACACTGTCGCGGGACAGGCTCGGGGACATTCAAGCTGCGTTGGAGCTTCCTTTTGCTGCATTTTCTGTACTTACTTTACCCCCCGGGTTCCGGTTTCCTTATCTGTAAAAGGGGGTAATAATAGTAACCACCCATCAGGGTTGGCGTGTGAAGGACCACAGTGGTCACACATGAGGCGCTTGGCACATGGTGGGCGAAGAGCACTCAGCGAATGACAGCGGCTGTTTCGTGACAGGCCCTGGAGGGGAAGCTTTGTGGGCCCTGAAGCTCTGGCTCGTCCCGACTCCATCCTGGCTGTGCGGAGAAGCAAAGGAGATGGCAGACGGCAAAGGGCGCGCCGTGGGTGCCTTCCTCTCCCCTGGGAGGTGGATGGCAACACAAGACCCAACTGTCCGAAGGGAGGCTTCTCCTGAAACTTCCTGTCTGCTTTGGACCTCAGGGAACTAAGAACATCCGAAAGCATCTCAGACACGCTGGTCCAAACTTCTGCTTTCCTCAGGGAAAACCCGGAGGCCCAGAGAGAAGCAGGGACTTGCTCAAAGTCACACAGCAAGGCAGGGTGGAGACTGACCTAGAATTCTTCCCACGAGGCCTTGCGATTCCTTGGTGCCCATCACCTCTCCCCCGCCCCAAAGCAGACTGACCAGGGGAATCCTGGGAATTTTGGCCGATTGTTCAAGGGCAAGTCTAGGACATCAGACTCATGTCTTAGCAGGAGGAGCAAGTGGAAGGACGAAGAGGATGGGTCATGAGTCAAGAGAACAGGGTGGTTCTCCCACCGCCATCTTCACTGGTGATAGAACCATGGCATCTACTTTGTTGTAGGATGAAGGACCAGAGGCACAGAGGGCCTGTCCTTCCTCTCCCAGAGCCTGGGCCTGGCTCTCACCACAGCATTTCCGAGGGACACAGACAGACAAGGTGGATCTGGAGAATGAGATGAGGAAGAGAAAGGCACTTCCCATGAGACACGGGGACCTTTAGGATTTGCATGAATCAGAAAACCCAACTCAAACTAGCTTAAACAATAAAGGGAATCGATGAACACTAATAACTAATTAAATAATAATGTATCCAAGGGTTCAGAGATGGGTCTTCAGGTATGAGCTGATTCAGCAACTCAAGTGATCTCCCCGCAATGGTGATTGAAAATTTGTCCACGGCATCTCTGCCACTTCCTTCAAAGGGAGCCTAATTAGGACCGCCCGGGGGGTGCAGTCAGCTGAGTGTCTGACTCTTGGTTTCGGCTCAGGTCGTGAGCTCAGGGTGGTGAGATCGAGCCCCACACTGGGCTCCACACTCAGCAGGGAGTCTGCTTGAGATTCTCCCTCTCCCTCTGCTCCTCCCTCATAAATAAATTAAGTTTAAAAACAACAACAAAAAAAGGGAAGCCAAATCATCCTCCCCTTGAATGGTGGGTTGGACTTAGTCACTTGAGCTTAGAAAAGTGGAAATGACAGTACACAACTTGAGAGACCATACTATAAAAGGCACTGTTTATTCCTTCCCTCTGTCTTCCTCATCACTCACTCTGGTAGAAGCCACCGGCCACGGAGAGGCCCCCTTGGTGAGGAACGGAGGCCTCCTGCCTCTAGCCATGTGAGTGTGCCATTTTGGACGGGGATCCTCCAGCCCCACTCAAGCCTTCAGATGAGTGCAGACTTCCAACATCTCTCTGCAAACTCATGAGACCCTGGGCCAGAACCATCCACCTGGGCCTCTTCCAAGTCCCGACCCTCAACCATGGGAAATAATGTTCGTTGTTTTAAGCTGAGATTCGTTACCCAACAATGGTAAGTAATAAAACCATGGACCCACTTCTATTTCTTGATGAAGTCTCTGGGCTCTGCCCTCCTCTGTATGTTGGTCTCGTCCCCAGAAGGAATGAGCTGCTGCACTCCCATCCCCTCCACGTGCTGTGCGGCGAAGCCCTCTCCCCGCACTCCTGCCGAAGCCAGCAGCAGCTTCTCTCCCCGCCAGGCCCTGCCACTCCTCTTGACACTGCTGGCTCTGACTGAAGATGTGTCCATCGTCATGACGGGGGAGTGGGATGATGTGTGGCTTGGTCTAAGCCCCCCGAGCCCACCCCCACCCAAGCCCATGGGATTGCAATAGAGCTAAATTCAGCGCTGATGGTGGGAGGGATGGGGATCCGATGCAGGGAGGCTGTATAATAGCCGTGACATCAAGGTAATGGTGGTGCAGTGCTCAGGGACAGGGAAGTCCCCCTGGGGCCCCAAAGTGTCCTCCAGGGTATGGTGATAACATGGCTTAAAGTGTGGGCTCTGCCGTCAGCCGGGATGCAAATCCTGGTTCTACTGCTCACCAGCTGATGTGACCTTTCTGTGCCTCAGTTTCTTCACCTAGAAAATGGGGTCAGGATGCCCAGGAACACAGGTGGGAGAATGAAATGAGGTGCAGTAAAGGCCATTATTCATCCCAAGTATTCACTGGGCACTCACTGCTGCTCACTTGTCTCCTGCCCTGGCTAAGCCAAAAGCCACCCAAAGGAAGAATCTACGGTCATGTCTTTGTCTTGGTGACCCCAGCCCTTGGCACACGGGGCATACATGTATGCTAAGCTGAGCGGAGTCCTTTAGAAAAGGCTGTACAGGGACGCCTGGGTGGCTCAGTTGGTTGGGCAGCTGCCTTCGGCTCAGGTCATGATCCCAGCGTCCTGGGATCGAGTCCCAAGTCGGGCTCCTTGCTCTGTGGGGAGCCTGCTTCTCCCTCTGCCTCTGCCTGCCACTCTGTCTGCCTGTGCTCGCTCTCTCTCTCTCTGACAAATAAATAAATAAAATCTTTAAAAAAAAAAAAAAAAAAGGGCTGTACATGTTCTTTGTGGCTCCGAGGGACAGAGCTAAGCCCAAGGCCAGTGTGTTGAAGTTTTAGGAATCAGGATGCAATTTGTTCTAAAGGAGAACTTTCACATCATTCGAGTAGAGCCACCCATAGGTATCAGTGGAAAAAAAGGTAAGAAATACCTGTTGTTGAAGACGTACTGTGGGCCAGGCCTGGGGCTAAGCTTGTCTGCAAGTCCCGTGTCGTCTAATCCTCACGACGTTGAGGTAAATACTACCATTTCCCAGGTGAGGAAACTGAGGCACAGAACAACTGAGCTCGTTCGTTAGCTCGTTCAGCAAATGAACGCCCCGCCCCACTTGCCCCAGGTCCTGGGGATTCAGCCAGAAACATAGTAGACACACCTGCTGGACAAGGAGCAAAGCCGGGACATGAGAACCCAGCTGGGGAGTCGTCAGAGACCCAGTGCCTGACCATTACTTGGATTCCTTCCAGAAGACGAGCCTCAGAAAGCAGGGAGTCTCCAGTCACCGAAGGTGTGCAAGCAACTGGAGAGATCTGGGGGCTGGCTGCGAAGGAATTCTGGTTTGGGAGGTACCGGACGGAGCCAGGGGGCTGCGAGAGCCCTGCGACTGTCAAGCTCTGGAACCCTGCGGAGCCTTCCAGCACAGGGGCCTCTTGTGGCCAGGAAGAAAGGGATGGAGGGAAAGGGACAAAAGAGGAAAAGTCAGAGCTGGAGGAGGATTGACTTTCAGGGCGTCAGCTCCTGCGGCCAGCACCCAGGGCCGGGGCTCCACCTAGTGGAGAAGTGTGGGAACACCGCTGAAGCCGAGGAGCGTTGGAGACTGGAGGAAGGAGATCCGCAGCAAGTAGAGGTTTAAAGTGATAAAGGAGTGTCGCTGGGCTGTGTCAGGAGCCCTTCCTCGGCGTTGCAGGCCTTTCTGGGCATAATAATACGGTATAGAGTGTGAGATGTACACACTGGAAGATGAAACCCAAGATGCTTTTTTCCTCTCCACATTGTAAATTCCCTAAAATGGGATGCAGTTTAAACAGGCGACAATAATTGGCACCATCGCAGATGTGATGACGCATGGTCCTGACTCCCACTGGTGGAGCCCTCCTGATGGGCTGCGCACAGGCCAGGCCCTTCACGTGATGGTCTTCCTCAACTTACAGAAGAGGAAACGGAGGCTGAGAGAGGTGAAGTTACTTGCCCGGGCTCACAGAAGTGGCTGCAGAACATTATTCTTGTCCGTGGACGCACTGCCCTGGGGTCTTGATCTTCTGTCCGCAGTCACATGGTTTTGTCACCACTGATGGCTGATGGCCCTCTGCTCACACCCCGCTTCCCCATCAAATGCCATGAGCTCCTGGGGCAGCGCCTCCTGGGTTTTGTTCATCCGTTCATCCTCCCCCAAGCCTTGGGAGAGGTGTGCTATTGTTACCAATGTACCTGTAGAGCTGAGAGTTTAAATAGAGAGGCATCTACAAATCTTGTAAAATGACTAGGTAAGAAGAACCAGGGAGAACTGTAGCTGTGTTTTGCTGTTGGCATGGAGTGATTTATCTAACTTCCAAATGTCCTGGTTAAACATTTAAAATGGATTCTGCGATTTTAGTTCACGATATGCCCCAGGGAAAAAAATACTGATTATGTGTATATGGTATGACCTTGATGTATACTTATAAACAGGTGAGAAAAAAGCCTGGTTTGTTCCATATGTAAGAGGGGAGCTTGGTGTGAATTTGGTAGTCAGGTGGAGAAGTTGACCTGAGACAGGCGGCCTTGGTTGTATTTGGATGGTGGGATGGCCAGCAACTTTTTTTCTATTTTTGGTTCCCCAGTTCTCTAAGTCAGCATGTGTTTTCTTTATAGTTGGAAAACATCATCTTAAATACATTTGTAAGTCCAAAAAATATTTGGACATTAGGAGACAAGAAAGGACATTCCAGGCAGAGAAAAGCAAGAGAAAAACAAGAGAATGGAAGTGGGGGATCACAGGCTATGAGCCCTGGACCCGGTCTTGGGCACCTGGCACCCGGCAGGTGCTCAGCACATCCTGGCTGCCTGGGGAGGTCCCGCTGGTCTGGAGGGCTTTCCCCACCAGCTGGGGCTGAGACCAGACTCACCTTCCATTAAGACCTGTTGGTTATGCAGGCCAAAGCCTCCATGCTTATTAAAATGCCAGAAGGGTCCCTGCCTGGTTATGTACAAAGAACAGATGCCAGACTCTTGGATTCATAAAGGCCATTCTTGTGTTATGTGCCTAGATGGGGGGGTTTTCCCTCCCTTTACCAAGACCCGCTGAAAGCTACCCTCCATGCGTTGCTTCTGAAGCACCTGGCTCACTGCACTGGGGCTGCTTCCTCTCACCACAGCACAATTAAACGTTAGGAGACATTAACAGCCCCAGCCGAGGCAGTGCGATGAAGTGGGAAAGTACCCGGGGGAGCATTTACTATGGTGTGTGGGACCGTGGGGGCAGTCTGTTCCCCTTTGGACTTTCTGTAGACAAGGGCTAGGCTAGAGCCGTGGTTTTCACACAGCCTGGGGTTGTGAATCCCTTTACTCAAACAGAACACAAGGGGAAAAGCCCAAACTTAAGAGAAAAAAAAAGATGCGTCTGTACCTATGTCTAGATCTACGTTGCAAAACAGAGTCAAGCCCTTGCAAGGCTTAGGCTTCTCATCCCAGTCCTTCCACAAAGGTGGGCACACCCACTGTACCTTTCTCTCAAGAGAAAATCTGAAGTGTACTTCGCCCCACTTAGGGCACTGCGGGGCAGTTTATAAACCAGTGGACCAGATGCTCTGCGAGGTAGTGGCTTTCTGTTTTGCTGACTATGAACGACACTACAGTTTACTCTGCAGCCCAGGACACACACACACACATGCACACATGGGCAAAGACACACACATCATCAAACAAGACTTAACCTACTGCAATTCGCCCTTAAATTTACTATTTCATTTTTTTTTTCTTTTAATGCTGGTTGCGATTCAGTACATTTTACAATCCCTACTGGCTTTCAGCCTGCGGGCTCCCCAAACCGCTAGTTTCCACCTGAAGAGTACGACTGCTCCCTCTAGGAATCCACAGCCCTCTGCTCCCAGGCTGCTACTCCTGGGAGCATGTCAGTTTCTCCTCCCCTCTCATACACCTGCAATAAAAGGACATCTTGGTAAAATCCCCTTATGATATACTAGACAGATACATTCAGAAAGACACTGGGTTTTGGGCACCTGGGAGGCCCAGTCAGTTAAGTGTCCGACTTCAACTCAGGTCATGATCCTGGGGTCCTGGGATCAGGCCCCGCTCTCGACTCTGTGTTTAGTGGAGAATCTGCTTGAGGATTCTCTCTCCCTCTGCTCCTCCCCCAACTCACACACTCACTCTAATAAATCAATTTATTAAAAAAAGGGGCTGCCTGGGTGGCTCAGGTCATGATCCTAGAGTCCCAGGATTGAGTCCCCTGACCCTCCCCCCTCTCATAATGTCTCTCAAATAAATAAACAAAATCTTAAAAGTCAGTAAATAAATAAATACAAAAAGGGGAAAAGAACGGGGCACCTGGCTGGCTCAGTTGTTTTAAGCACTTGCCTTCAGCTCAGGGCATGATCCCAGGGTCCCAGAATCAAGCTCTGCATAGGGGTTCCCTGCTCTGCGGGGAGCCTGCTTCTTCCTCTGCCTGTGCTATCAAATAAATACAATCTTTTAAGAAAAAAGAATAATACTGGTTCTTTGTCAGATGGTAGGAGCGACAATATAACTAGACCTGCATCTACCCCTTACCTTACATAAGGCACACTCTCCCTAACATCCTGATCTTCTTTATAAAAGGTGACAAATTCTGTTTGGTCACAGCCCTCCAGCCCAAACCTCCGAAGTAGGTATGAGAGCACTACCAATCACCTGACAAATGAATTATTAGCTCTACTCTACAGACCCTGAGAGTCCTGGATCCAAACCTACGGAAATTCTGAAATATTTCCATGCAGATACAAATCAGTTTCAAAGGATATTGTGGTTTATCAACAGATGAAGGCGTACTCCACATCATTAGCCGTTGGGGAAATGCAAATCAAACCCCAATGAAATACCGCTTCACACCCACTAGGATGGTTATAATCAAATGACAGATAAGCAGCACTGGTAAGGATGTGGAAACGTGGGAACCGTCGTACACTGTGGGTGGGAATGCAGGAGGGGGCACCAGCTTTGGAATGGTTCTACTGGTTTCTTAAAAAGTTAAGTCACCACATGACCCAGCAATTCTACTCCTAGGTACATATACACCCAAAAGAAAACATGTCCACAAAACTTCATGTGCAAATGTTTCTAGCAGCTTTATTCGTAAGAGCCTCAAAATGGAAACAGCCCAAATACTCAACTGAGGAATGGATAAACATATGTGATATATCCATACAAGGGAATGTCAGTTGGCAGTTAAAAAAATAAGGTACTAGGGTTGAACCTTGGAACATTATGCTAAATTAGACACCAGACACAGGCAGCTACTTCTTGTATGATGTCAATGACATATCCAGAATAGATCTATAGACAGGAAGTAGTTGCCAGGTGGCTGGGGCTGTGGGGACTGTCTGGAGAATGGGAAGGTACTGCTAATGGCCACAGAGTTTATTTCTAGGGCAGTGAAAATGTTCTGGAATAGAAAGTGGTGGTGGTGGCACAGCCTGACGAACGTATTAAATACCCCTGAGTCACACACTTTAAAATAGGAAATTTTATGCTGAGTTACATCTAAAAAGCAAAAGGGAAGAAAATGGCATTGAATGGGGCTGTGATTGGTTAAAATCTTTCATAGGCACATAAATTAAGCATTTTCATCACTGGAATGGACGTACGTAATAGAGCTAAGAAAATGGGAATCTTTGTGCCATCATTGAATGATGAGTACCAATTAAAAAAAACTCTTGAAACCACTTTGAGGTGGATTCCACCATTATTTCCCTCATTCGGAAAGAGACGGTAGCACTTAGCTCAAGTGTATCTTGACCAAGGTTACACACAAAGCTAGGGTAGAAACCTGTCCAATGTTTTGTCCACTCCAAATTATTTGCCATGTTTATATTCCCAGTAGGCAAATACTCCTTTAGGGCAGTAATCACTGTTTTTTTTTTTTTTTTTTTTTTTTTTAAAGCGAGAGCAAGCAGAGGGAGAGGGAAGGAGAGAATCCCAATTATACTCCATGCCCAGCACCTGACATGGGGCTCAATCCCATGACCCTGAGGATCATGACCTGAGCCGAAACCAAGAGTCAGACGCTCAACTGAATGAGCCACCCAGGTGCCCCTGTCTTTTGATTTTCTTTACTTCGAACCCTATCTAGTGGTATTTGGCAAGGATAGCAACAAGTCAATTAAATTCATTCGCCCATTCTCCAAGTATCTGTCCTTCCACCATGTATCAGGCACTGGCAACAGAGTCACAGAACAAGACCAAGTTCCTAGGGACCAAAAATGTACCATTCCAGGTACTGATGATTGCTGTACATGAAAACAAGAGGGAGTTCAAAAAGACTGCCTGAGGAAATCAAGGAAGCCACAAGATCAGGAGGCGGTGTCTTCCAGGACGAGGGAACAGTGGGAACCAAGGTCCCGAAAGGGAATCGACTTTGATGGGTCAGAGCAAGGTAGCAGGTGTGGTGTGAGCAGACTGGAGGGTGGTGATGACGTTGCCAAAGCAGACCGAACCCCGTGCTGTCAGGTCTTGCAGGTCACAGTAAAAAATCTGGATTTTACGGAGGCAGAAAGTTACTGGAGGGCTTTGAGCACTACCATGACCTGGCTCAGGCCATTGGGAATGAACGGCCTTTGTGCGCCCAAGTGTTGGAGAGCAGATGATACCGCCGACCGTGCTGACTCAATTTTGAGTAAATGATGACGACGGGGACTGAAATAAGGTGGGGATAAGATCAGAGGAAGGCATTTAAAAATTCTACTTTGGACATGTTCAATTTGTATCTCTTTCAGACATCCAAACGGAGTTATCAGGTAAGCAGCTGGATAGGGTCTAGGTCAGGGTAGATAAGTGTAGACTGCAAACTTCACCCATCAACAGAATGATACCATTTAAGTCAAGGGAGTAGGGATTAAACATAGAGAAAGCCACCAAGGACAAAGACAAACTTTGTGTTTGAAAGGAGCCAGGAGATACACAAGGACCAGCTGGTGAAATAGGAAGAAAACCAGTGTTGTACCTGGAAGGTTCCAGTGTTGTCTCCTAGAACGCAAGTGAAGAAAGTGTTTCAACAAGAGTGAACAACTGAGCCCAATCCAGCCATGGACCAGTGAAGGATCAAGAACTGACCATTCAGGGCTCCTGGGTGGCTCAGTGGGTTGAGCCTCTGCTTTCAGCTCGGGTCATGGTCTGAGTCCTGGGTGATGGAGGCCCGCGTCGGGCTCTCTGCTTGGCGGGGAGCCTGCCTCCCCTTCTCTCTCTCTGCCTGCCTCTCTGCCTGCTTGTGACCTCTCTTCCTGTCAAATAAAAAAATAAAATCTTAAAAAAAAAAAAAAAAAAAAAAAAAAAGAACTGATCATTCAGACTGGCAAAACAGGGCCTATTGCTACCCTTAACGGCAGCTCAAGTGCAGGAACAAAAGCATATTGAGGGCGCCTGGGTGGTTCAGTGGGTTAAGCTGCTGCCTTCGGCTCAGGTCATGGTCCCAGGGTCCTGGGATCGAGTCCCACATCAGGCTCTCTGCTCAGCAGGGAGCCTGCTTCTCCCCCCTGCCCACTTGTGATCTCTGTCAAATAAATAAATAAAATCTTAAAAAAAAAAAAAAAAGCATATTGAAGTAATGGGGCAAGTGAACCAATGGGAGTGAACGAATGAACGGCAGGCTAGATAGGTACGGGGACCCCAGTAATTTTCACTGGTATGCTTGCATTGGAAGGGATAAGTCATCAATAACCATTTTAGAAATATTCTGTGCTTTTCCCTAAATCATAGAATTAAAAAAATCATAAGGAAGTCACACCGAAGATCTTGAAGCTTTTCATTGCGGCACGCAGGTTAGATGCACTTATCTACCACACACTACCTTAGTTCACTTATGGGAGCAGCTTCATTTAAGTGTTGCCTCCTTACAAATCACTCTAAAAACCCACCTGTTAAAAAAAGCTCCTTTATGTCCATATCCGTCAGGTCAAAAACGATCCCACTGAGTCTTAAAATGTATAGACGTTTCTTGCAGTTTCAACTGCCAAAAATTATCATCACATTAACCGCCCATGTGTCACCCTCCTCAGCTTAGATTCATGATGTCAAAGATTCCCTTTTCACCTTTTTTTTTTTTTTAAAAACCACAGAGGCAGAGAGCGCACAAGCAGGGGCAGTAGCACGCAGAGGGAGAAGCAAGCTCCCCACTGAGCAAGCAGCCCAATGTGGGACTCGATCCCAGGACATTAATTAGGACTATGATCTGAGCCGAAGGCAGCCGCTTAACTGGCTGAGCCACCTGGGGGTTCCTGCACTTAATTTCTATCTTATGTTGCTGTTTTACCTTCTACAAACCAACCCCAAGTTTCCTCAAGTCACTTCGCTCTGCTAAATCTTGAGGGCAAAAATGACTTGCTTATCATTAAACACACACAACCTAATAAGAGGGAGGTCGCTCCGGTCATTAGCCTTCCTTCCTTCCTTCACTTCCCAGAATGTGCCAGGCTCCTTCTGCCTCTCAGGCTATAAACAGATACTGCTCTGCTCGAAGTGCCTGGTTAACTTTGCCCTATCATGTATGCTCCAAATGTACCATACACTCTCCCTTCATAGCACTTATCACATTCATTATTAAAATAAAGACGGTAGAGTAATTTCACCACCTTTTATTTTCCTTGTCCAACCCTCACTGTGCCAAAAGTGCCATGGGGATAAAAACACAGGCTTAACCGTAAGATTTAAAAAAAAAAAAAAAAAAAAGGTGGGTTAGTGCAGTATTGAGACGGTTAAGTAAAGTGAGTGGCCAACGTTTTTAAATTTAGAAATTTATTCTGTTTAATCCACAAGCTTTATATAGCTTTAGTTTAAAAAAAAAAAAAAACAAAAACAAAAAATAAAACAAAAACAGTGAAAACAAGACACTATTTCAAAGTCTGGGCCCTTCCAGCCTTCCAAATACGAGAGCTCTGAAAGTTGTATATACCAATTGGAAGAACAAGACAAAATTATGAATGGAGCCATGACATTTCATAAAACAAACTTTTATATAACTGAAGGATCCTTCCTGGGACTAGTTAATTGCCTTTACAAAAAAAAAAAAAAAAAACAACACAACAGAATAGAATGAAATTCCAGTGTTCCAAATCAACTTGTTACACATCAATATAAACCCACAGTGTCCTGGCAAACAACATGCTTTCATTTTCGGTCTCATCCTAGAGTTCAAATCCTGATTCGTTTCAGCAGAGACTCCACAGGCAACAGGAAAGATTGTGGCATTAAAATATTCATTTATACTTTTGTGGCAGTTCGACAGTGGTCTTGTTTCTGGGCAAGCTCGCAAACCATCCAAGGTTGGAAGCATCATAACTTAAACGGGTGCTAAGACTCAAATGAGAAAAAAATAAAGAAAAAAAATGAGAAGAAAGGAAAACCTCTGGGAATAGCCAAGGCCTTTAAAAAGAAACCATAAGAATGCCAACAATATTGAAATCCCCTTTTTTAAAAAGGGGATTTTTTTTGGCTTAAAATATTTCACTCTAAATGAATTTATGTCAGCTGTCAATGAAAGAATGTCACTAATACACTGTGGACACCTTTTGCAATGTAAATCCATGCCCTTTTTTTTTACATGGTGAACTTCAACCTAGCAATTATTACAACAAATGTTATAGTCTAAAGCTCAAACACATTTTAGCAATTTTGAAATTGAATTGCGTACAAACCAAATAAAATGTACATCGTGACACACATTCCCGCCTAAGACTGTGGGGACACTTGAGCCTTCCGCATCGATCTCAGCGCCTTTTCACGCAGGTGCTTTTCTAAGTCGTCGAGGTTGTCTTCAGGCTCGCTTTCGGTCTCCTGAAACCAGAGGGGTCACACTGGTGAGTCCCGAGACACTGGCGAAGAGGTGTAGGGCGCAGGGCAGAACCACATCATGGCGGCGGCTGCAAAACTCTATGAATACACTAAAACCCCCTCCATCACATACTTTCTCTCTCTTTTTTTTTAATTTAAGTAATCTCTACACCCAATGTGGGGCTCGAACTCACAACCTTGAGTTCAAGAGCTGCGTGCTCTACCGAGCCAGCCAGGCACCCCTGAATCACACACTTTCAATAGGTGAATGGCACGTTAATTGTGTCTCAAACAAACTATTTGGAAAAGCTGCATTAAGCTTTTGACAGCCATTCGTCTTCTTCTTAGTCTTGGCAAATTCCTGTTCTTGGCAGATCATCAAGAATGACGACAGATCAGCAGAGAGCTAACTAACAGCCGAGCAGCCATGATTGTAAAAAAAAATCTTTAGCTCCTCCTCAACATCAAATGACTTCGTGAACTGTAGGAAGTACAAGGCACACGTACCTTCTTAGGCTCGGGCTCTGCCTCCGGTTCCTCCTGTGCTGATGTGGTCGTGGGGGCAGTGGGGGCCGCAGGGGTGACAGCTGCTGCTGCTGCTGCTGCGGCTGCCGCCACGGCCTTTTCCTTCTTGTGTTTTTTGTGTTTCTTGTGCTTCTTATCCTTTTTGTGTTTCTTGTCCTTCTTTTTCTTCTTCTTCTTTCCACCTCCTTCTGGGTCTGAGTTCTAGAAATCCAGAAAAATCGCAATAAAACTAATCAGATTAAAATGTTGTCCAACTACACGTTTTATTTCCTCAAGAAATAACTAAATGGACAAATTTCAGGATTTCCCTAAGGCTTCAGGGGGAGAAAAGGCCCAAAGGCAATCCCTGCCAAGAACACACGCTGAGGTGAAAACCACACTGCAAGCAAAGATGCTCTTCACAGATCTGAAATGAGAATGGACCTTGAAGGAATGGACTCTTTACAATTTTCCCCAACTAAGTGCACATGAAGCCACATTTCCCAACCACAAACTGCCAGTCAAGTGGCCAGGATCCAGAGCCACCTCCGAACGTAAGGAGAACAGCACGTGCAAAACCAAGAAAAGTCTGAGGTGAATTCTGGCTCCTGAACCCATTTCACCATGTGAACCCAGACAAGATTTCTTCTGAGTCCCTCCTGTAAACCTAAATAAAATGGGACAGCAATCCCCGATAAAGTTGTGGTGAGAATTAAATGGGTCTATCTGTAAACCGCCCACAATACTAGTGAAACAGGATGCAGGCTTTCAGTAAGTACAGCTATTATTCTGAACACATGCTTGTGTGAATGCCCCACCTCCAGCCACTACAGGACTTCTCCTAGCTCTAGAATGGAGTCTGCTCCTTCAGGTATACGGCTGTGCCTTGAACAACGTGGGGCTTAGAGGCACGAACTCCCCATGCAGTTGAAAATCTGTACAGAACTGACTCTCTCCAAAATTAACTACTAACAGCCTATGTAACCAGAAGCCTTATGGGTAACATAGTCAATGAACACAGATACTGGATGATACATATATTCCTACAATAAAGCAAGCTAAAAAAAGAAAATGTCACTAAGTATAAGAAGGAGAAAACACATTTACAGTGCTGTGCTGTATTCCTCAAAAAACCTCCATGTCTACATGCCCCTGTTCCAGGCTGTTCAAGGTTCCCACTGTTCATACCAAAATTATGCAAAGGTCAAGTTCTGTGACAAGTGAATCCCATCAGTAATCCTCAAATTTCACATTTCTAAGCAGTCACTTAAAATTCCTCCATCTTTTTGCTTTGTTTGTAAAATAATTCAGGCAAACCTACTGATGAGATGGACCTCTAACCACTGACTTTATACAATAAACCTGTTCAAGATCAGATTAATGACTCAAAGAGGGAAAAATGCAGTTTAAACTCCAATACTTTAATATCCCAATGACATTTAAACTTACAAGGTTAAAAAAAAAACAAGTGTTATTCTTACTTATGCAGCTTGCCAGAGATAAGACTACACAGGACAATACCAAGCTTTCCACTTCGGCTAGTATTTCAGATTGCAAGGTTCATTAACTACAGAAATAATGTATTTCTGCTGTGGGGAAAAAGGGAACTATACATAAAGAAAAATTAAGATTATTCATCCTTTCCTCTTCTAACATATAACCACTGTTAACATCTGGTGCCTGCCTCGTCGTGTTTGTTTCCATTATAAAAATGGAATTGTACTAACACATGATCTAATTTTTTAAGTTTTATTTTAAGATATTAAAGAATCCCCAAATGTGTCAAACACTACAGCAAACAGCAGAAAATACTAAGCTATTTTTCCCCCTGATAAAAAAAAAAAATCACGAGTTAACTTTTTCTTTTCTGTTATTCTAGATTTTTTATATAGGCCCATTTTAACCACCACAATTACAGAATTTCACAGTATTAGACATAATGTCAATTAGCGGGTGGCTAGGATATGAAGCATGGACTGTGGCACAACCGCCACCCCCTTAATTTCATGCTTCACTGAAGGCCAAATGAACTACAGAAAATGCTGCTGCTGTGACCCACAAAAAAGCAAAAAGCTTGTCTTTGCTTCCAAGTGACCACATAAAATTATAAAGTGTGTCCAAAACAGGGCAACACCTACCCTTGCTGGAGATGGGCTTGGTGTTGGGCTTTTAGCCTTTTTGACCGGTACCGCTGGTGACCAGTTGGTTGAGGGGGACTGGGACTGGACAGGAGACTGAGGTGCTGGGGGCTTTTTAGCTGCTGGCTCAGGAGATCCTGAGACAGATCGGGAGGACGAGACCCTCCTTACAGACTGAGGGCTTGGTGAGGCAGCCCTAGAAACAGAAGGGAAGAACAAAACATTTAGTATCCAAGAGCAAAGGTCTTTCCTAAGAGAAAATAACCAACCACCATTACATAACCAGGTCACTTTAAATATTTTACCACTTAGTTGATGCTACAAATACACACACATCAAATTTGTATCAACCAAATCTAGAAAAGTTTAAGCTCCATAATCCTCTATCCATTCTGTTAATGCTTCTTCCTATATGAAATTAATAATGCCAGTTCCTTGTACTTGACTGTTTTTATCAGTCTTCCACAGACATGCAAGAAATGCTCTATGCATTACTTCAGAGTTCAATTTTGGAAGCACATCCTCCAATAAACGATACCCCTAAGAACCAGGTATAAAGTCCTATGGCATTTAGTCTGTGTCACAGGGAACTATTCTGAAAACAGAAAATGGATCTGTGAATAGTACCTTTACAATGCCTTAAAAGCCTGTATTCCCAGCTTATTCTTTTCCGTAATTTCTTAGTAAAAGGGGGAAAAAAGCTTCCCAACATAAAGAACTATGCAAGTTAGTGTTCCTAGTCAAGAAAGCATAAAATATTTTTACTTTTTTGTCTTTTTGGGTTCCGGAGTCCTGGAGACTCTCCTAATGGGCCTAGTACTTGGAGAAGGGGACTGCCTTCTTTGGGGTGATGACGACGCTCCTCTTCGAACAGGTGGAGGGCTTGAGGAGGTTTGAGGAGCTCGAGGCCGTGGTGAGGGCGAATGCCTTTTGTTTGGTTGTGGTGACCGGGGCTCACGCGTAGACCGGCTCGGGGAAGACCCTTTCCTATGCTTTGATGATAATGAAGGTGAACGTCTCTTGGTGACTGGGGAGCTTCTCTGTTTGGGAGGTGGAGAATGGGAGACCCGACGCTTTGGTGGTGGAGATGGTGATGCCCTTCGTTTAGGAGGGGGAGGGGGAGAAGCTGTTCTTCTCTTTGGAGGCGGGGAAGGAGAGTATCTCCTCTGTATCGGAGGAGAGTATCTTCTTGGAGAAGGTGAGCGCCGGCGGGGTGGTGGAGAAGGAGTCCTAGGAAATAGACACCATTAAGCTGAAAGGTCCAAAAGAGTAAGGCAAAAGACTGCACAGAAAACTAGCCAGAAGTTAAGGCAAAACTGTAGTTAGGCACCAGGTAAAGACAGTACATTTTTAACTGGAAATGCTTTGCCATTATCCTTATTTAAGAAAAAGAAATCACCTCGTGGATTCATTTATTCTAGATGACTAGAAAACAGGACATTCTGCTTAATGGAGAAAATCTGAAGTTTCCAGAATGAATTCAAGTTTGTCAAGTCATTTGACATAATCCATATGGAGCCAATTTAATGGGGTATTTTTTTGAGAAGAGAAACCTGCATAAACACCCATCATTATGTAAGAACTAGGTAACCACAATAGCAGGATTCTACTATGGGCAACTTAGGAAGTCTGTGCTTTAAAGAGCTCTCCTGGGGGCACCTGCGTGGCTCCGTCAGTTAAGCATTCTGCCTCTGCTTCAAGTCATGATCTCAGGGTCCTGGGATCATGCCCCATGTGGGGCTCCTTGCTCAGTGGGGAGTCTGCTTCTTGCCTCCACCCCACCCCCACTCATGCTTGCTCTCTCAAATAAATAACATCTTTAAAAAAAAAAAAAAAAGCACTCTCCTACGTGGTGCTCTCTTGAACTGACATTTGGATTTGGGAGAGTTCACTTGCACATGTTTTAAAAGATACCTCTACACCCACCCCACCCAAGGAGACTTAGGTTCTGTGTCTCAAAGAAACCACTTTTCAGTGGAAGTCTACCTACTAGGTAGAATGCATCCCTGTGGAAGTCCAACCTGGCCTTCCGCTTAATGCTTAAGTCCCATATAATCTTAATGTGCCTCTTAGAAATTCGACCTGAATATGACATTCCATTTCAACTGTCTTATTTGCTTCTGAAATGTTCAGACCTTAAGCTCAAAATGTTTTCTTGCATAGGATCGGCTTTACAATAAGCTTTTTGGACACCATGGCAGTGTGCACCTCCATTTCCTCACCTGAAAAATGGGAATACCACCTACTGAGCAAGATCATCTCAAGCACTACAGATTAAATACAAAAAACACCTACAGCACTTTATTTTGCATATACAGGCACTCAATACTGCTCAGTTATGTATTTGAGCAACGTCCTTACAAACCTTTTCCCTTACCTTTTATTTATTTACATTTTTTAAAAAAGATTTTATTTATTTATTTGAGAGACAGAGATCACAAGTAGGCAGAGAGGCAGGCAGAGAGAGAGAGAGGAGGAAGCAGGCTTCCTGCAGAGCCCGATGCAGGGCTCGATCCCAGGACCCTGGGATCATGACCTGAGCTGAAGGCAGAAGCTTTAACCCACTGAGCCACCCAGGCGCCCCTCCCTTACCTTTTATTTTAAAATCACTTTTGATTTATAGTAGAGCTACAAAAATAGATTTGCCACTTAACAGCTTCAAGAGCCGTAACAAAAATGATCAAAACTATGAAATTAGCCATAGCACTTAGTATTAACTTAAATACAATCCTGGTTTCCCACTTAGTATTAACTTAAATACAATCCTGGTTTCCCACTGTCTCTTTTTTGTTCAGGTTCCAAAAATGAGAATTCTACATCATAATTATCATGTGTCCTTAGTTCCTGCCAATGTGTGACTATTCCTTTGTCTTTCACGACTGCTACTTTTTTTTTAAATCTATCTATCTATCTATAAGACTTATTTCACAGAGGGGCGCCTGGGTGGCTCAGTGGGTTAAGCCTCTGCCTTCGGCTCAGGTCATGGTCTCAGGGTCCTGGGATCGAGCCCAGCATCAGGCTCTCTGCTCAGCAGGGAGCCTGCTTCCCCCCCCCCCCACGTCTGCCTCTCTGCCTGCTTGTGATCTCTCTCCGTCAAATAAATGAATAAAAAAACTAAAAAAAACCAAAAAAAAAAGGTTTATTTCAGAGAGAAACTGTGCATAAACACAAGGTCAGAGGGACCGCAGAGGGAGAAGCAGACCAGGAGCCCAATGTGGGGCTCAATCCCAAGAGCACGGGATCATGACCTGAGCCGAAGACAAATGCCCAACTGACTGAGCCCCCACCAGGATTGCCATTTTTAAAAAGCACTCGTTAGTTACCTTGTAGAATAACTGTCAATTTAGGTTTGTCTGGTATTTCCTAATAAATCAGACTGAGGTTCTGTATGACTGATATGGATACCAAAAAAGGTATCCGGGAATTATATAATGCCAGTATATACTATTGACTGTTAACCGATTCCCTAGTCAAGGAGGTATCTATCTGCTGGAATTCTCCACTGTAAAGTTAGTTATTTTTCCCTTTATGATCACTACAGAGTGACTTCCCCTTTTAATTTACATCCTTGCTGACATGTGATTCACATACCATAAATTTTAAAAGGTACATTTCAATGGTTTTAGGTATATTCAGTTGTGTAACCATTGTAATACCCCCACTCCCAGGCACCACAGATTTACTTTTATCTCTATAGATCTGGGTGTTTTGAGCTTTTCATATTAACAGAATCACATAATATGTGATGTTCCGAAAATGGCTGAGCAATGCCATGCTAGTAATATATCCTGATGTAAAGAAAGTTGCTTCAATTAGCTCCAACTAACATATCTAATAAAATACCTTCGTCGTGGTGGCGGCGTGGGAGACCTGCGCCTACGAGGAGGAGGGGCAGGAGAAGGAGAACGTCGCCTTCTGGTGGGTGGTGGAGAGGGACTCCTCCTCCGTCTACCACTAAATCACCAAAAGGAAAAGGAAAAAAAAAATTACAGGTTATTTGGAGTTCTCGTTAGCATGATGATTAAGTGATCCAGATGACACAGTTTCAACCTTCATTAACCCAAAGTGCAACCAACTATTCTACTCCTCAGTGCAATGTTTTTCAAAACACCTGGTCAAGATCATCAGTCCAGACTGGCTGAAAACTAGTATTTTAGAGAATCAGAGCATTTTAACTTGTGGGAAGGGTAAATTTTGTTTTCTAAAATGTTTGTTTCAGCATATAAATATGCAGAGTCTAGGTCATGATACAGAAATTCCCAACATGACATAGGGCAAAAAGAGTTTGAAAACACTGCCTTAAATGACATTGTTTTTTAATTGGAATGCACATCACAATTACCTAGGAAGCTTATGTGAGTTTGTCCACCAGGTCCAGATGATGGTCTAGCTGGTGTATGCTGAAAAGGCTCTCCAGGTGATTTTGATTCCTTATTAAGAACAACTGTTTTAAAACCCAGAAAAACTTCCATGTTCCAATTCAGAAATTTAAAATTTTAATAGCCACCAGTGGCTTAAGGCCCCGAATCTGGGTGTCACTCTTCCAAGTTCTCAATTCTTACAAATGTATTTCCACTATTCAAAAGTTGCTCACTACTAACTACAAACACTATCCCAAAAACAAAGGATTAGAAGTTGAGCACTAAAGCTTTTACTGGGAACAATATGGTAGAAACACAGATAATTATATAAAACCCTAATTCTAAGCTTTGTTACACACTTAACCAACACAAATAAACACATGAGAAATACAACTGTATCAACTGGACTAACTCACAGCAGTCTCCCAAAACATATATTAAAATATACACCCAGCCAGTTTGCCACATGGTGGCTAAATTCGCAAATACAAAATAATCACATACTATATAGTTTTAAATTTCTTGACCAGCTTGATTGAGGCTTCCTATGAACCTGGAAGTATTTTCTCAAGTTTACTAGTCTTGATTCCCTCTTTAAAACTAAGGAGAGCTCTGTTACTAACAGAACAAATTCTGAAATTCATTATTAAATTTAATAATTACTTTATTTTCATTACTTTTCAATTCTAATTTGTTTATGCCTTTGAGGACTAAGACTTCACTTGGAACAGACTTAAAAGACATTTGCGTTCCGATTTAAGAAGAAAGTTTATAGGTACAAACTAAGAAGATGAAGTGATACAATGCAGAACTCCCCATGTTATTAGTAAATACAATCATGTAAAAGGCTATTATTGTGGATTATGTGGCTTCTTTTTAAAAGCACCCTCCCAATTTCAGTTTATAAAATCTCATCAGAAATTCTCACTAAAAAAACTGGACTCAGACTGGTACCTATTCTACGACAGACTAATAACCTGAGGTATTTATTTTGTGCCTCATCTTCATTGGTAACAAGGAAAGGCTTAGACTAGCCAGAAGGTCCCTTCTAGTGATGACCTTCAATGTCCTGTTTCTATGTGAGAAAATACCAAAAAGATTAAGCAACCCATAACTTGCAATAACTCAAGGAACTGCTAGAAAAAATTTAATAATCACTTAAAATGGGAGTCTTGACACCACATGGCTCCATGATCTAAAAAGCTACAGAATTTCTACCTAAGCTGAGAGGGCACATATTTCAAGGGTTAAAAAACAACAACAACAAAAAAACCAATTTCTTTGAGATCAATCTACTTCAATTTTTCCATATGTGCTTAAAAAAAAAAAAAAAAGTGACATAAAGCCCAGGTTCAACATTTTTCTAAGTTTGTTCACTGTATTACTCAAAATGCTGAATGCTTAATGGTTTTCATCTGCTTAATCTAACAACAAAGCATTTTCTAATTACTCTGAAACATGCCAAGCTAAGCTTTCAACTGTGTAGAAAGCATTCAGTAGTGAAGCTCCCCTCAAATTCCGTGAGAGCCAGTTTCAGTACGCATCAGTGTGTGACACAGCCCTTGAATATGGAGAAAAGCAAGTTCTATCAGAAGGAGCCAGCCTGCTGCAGTGACCTCTGAACCACCACTTCACTAGCCCTGCTGGGAATGAAGACAAGAAGCTGCAGATGTGACAACTACCTTTTTAATTTTTTTGAGATAACTTCCCTTTTTGATCAATATCCCTTTTATGCTTTACGTTGAGAAGTGTTCGGTACCCAAAGACAAATGTTTCAAAGCATGGGAAATATTACTTTGTTCAAAGTTTAAAGTTTACATATGAAGTAATCCAAACCAGGCTGTTACGTCCCCTTTTAAAAACAATAAATACTGAAGCACAGTTCCAAATAATTCTTCCTCCATCAAATCCTAGACAACTGACAGCAATTTCTAACATCATTAAAACTAGAGGCCTTTCTAAAGAATATAAACACCCTACAGCAGGGGTAGTGAACATCAGTGTTGATTTCAGTGTTGATAAATCACTTTCCAAAGAAAAAGTAGTTTCATAAGGGGAGATTATGGGAGGGGGAAGGAATCTTACCACTAACCTGATTTTGTAAAGCAACTTTTTAGCTGCTGTACCAGCAATTTTACAGAAGTCAGGGATAATTATATTGGAAACAGAATCCCTTGGAATCTAAATTTACCTTTTTTTAAAGGCTTTTATTTTTTATTGTCAAATATTCCACAAAACAAATACACAATTTTGCTCCATCACACTGCTGACTAGTCCAAAGAATCTTTCCAAGAGAACTCTTATTAGTGAGACGACCAACACAGCTTCAAAAAGTGAGCTATAAAGAGGACAATGTGATAGTTTCAAGAAAGATACTCAGACAGTTAGCTGCAAAGACCCCCCCAAAAGCGGAAGACTAATGAAGACAGTATAATGCCATAATGTCAACAACACAGGTCTAAGATCAGACTTTGTCACTTTATACCCTAAGAAACTCATTTCACTACTTCTGAGCCTGTTTTCTCACTTATGAGATAGGCCTGAATTTGAGATTTCTATTTATGATTAAGCTCTCAAGTGTTACAGTTTTACAGTCACAGACACCTTAATCAATGAACAGGGCCAGAGACTTATGTTCATCTTTAATCTTTTTAAAGTCTTTACCAAGTTTTTCTTGCTTTTCTGAAAGGCCCTCCCCACTAAGTCTAAGGAGCTATTATGATCCTATCTCTTGGAAAATATCCAGGTACTACAACTACACAAAAATCTAAGCGCAAATGGTACTGTAAAATGAACACCGTGTACAAGTGCTATCATTAATTTGATGAGCAAAAAAATAAAATAAATTAAAACAACTGGGAACTTCTCCATAGCCATCCCCACTGTATACATAGGGATGCGAACCTAAATAGCAAATCATGTCACTAAACTTGGCCTCATGTACAAAGTAGTGGCTAACCAACCTTTTAGTCACTGGCGATTGCCATCGCTTTCCCATTTGCATCCTGAGAGCAGTGGAGAAAAACAAAGGTCAAGAAATTCCATAATTCCATTCACCAAATTATTTACTTCAATGGAGTTAAATATCACTAATGGCGATTTTTTTTTTTTTTTTTAAAATGTTCAAAGATGGTTCAGAAGTTAATGCTATGGTTTCACTTATCTAGTCATGCAGACACAGGACATGGTGGTACAAAACTTACCAAGATCTCACTAATAGTGATAACCACCAAATAAAGCAAAGAAAATGTCCCCAAGCCCCCCAAATCTGGCCATCTCCTTCTATGAGTCCTTGAAATGAAGCAACTGACCATTTTTTAAAATAAGCCTATAGCCCATCCCTTAAGTTAGAGAAGTTTCATCACAATCACAGACCACCAGTGAAGACTACTGAAAGAAAAGACATTACCGAGGGGAAGTCTCCTTCTGGCGCTTTCGAGGTGATGGAGAGGCACTCCGGGAAGGAGAATGTCTCCGCCGCCTGCCTACCTCACCATTCTTCACATGGGACCTCTTGGGTCGCTCATCTTCTGAGGAAGAAGAGGAGCCAGAATCTATAATTATACAATAAACAAAAATTACGTTACATCTGTGCATTAAAGCGTGTGCCCACATTTTCTGACTCTAAGCAGATGGGAGTGTCCAAATTAGCAAGTGAAGCTCGCTTATGCAAGCAAGCATGTATACAAGCCATCAGTTCTGAAAAAAGTTATCGATATATGGTCAATGACTTAAAAGCCAAACATAAATATAAATCATTATATAATTAAGCTATATAAATCATTCCTAAGGCACACTCCAATAGGATACAAGTGTCCCTTAAGACACTAGTGATTTTCTGGGGTGCCTGGGTGGCTTAATGGGTTAAGCCTCTGCCTTCAGCTCAGGTCACAATCCCTGGGATTGTCCTGGGATTGAGCCCCACATCCGGCTCTCTGCTCACCAGGGAGCCTGCTTCACCCTCTCTCTCTCTGCCTGCCTCTCTGTTACCTGTGATCTCTGTCAAATAAATAAATAAAATCTTAAAGAAAAAAAAGTGATTTTCCAAAAAATCCAAAAAACTAGTTTTTTCCAAAAAACTAAGCTCAAAAAACACCTCAAGCAAGTACTTGATGCTTGTTACTCAAAGCACTTTCAAAACTACTGAAGTCCCACTAGGAACTGAATACTTCTTTTCACATCCCTAGCATTTACCGCATACAAAAAAAAGGTAAGTGACAAGCCTTTCCTATAGGTCTGGTAGGAAATGCAAAATGAAAAACTTCGGGGGCACATGGGTGGCTCAGTGGGTTAAAGCCTCTGCCTTCGGCTCAGGTCATGATCCCAGGGTCCTGGGATCGAGCCCCACATTGGGCTCTCTGCTCAGCAAGGAGCCTGCTTCCCCCCCTCTCTCTGCCTGCCTCTCTGCCTACTTGTGATCTCTGTCAAATAAATAATAAATAAAATCTTTAAAAAAACAAAACAAAACAAAAAAAACTTTGCGTGCACCTGGTCTCCTTAACTTAAAATAACTAATAACTGTTCCCAAATACCAAAACTTAAATTTAAAACGAAGTCCCAGGGCACCTGTGTGCCTTAGTTGGTTAAGCGTCCAACTCTTGACTTCGGCTCAGGCCATCATCTCAGGGTTTTGAGATCCAGCCCTGTGTTGAGCTCTGCCCTGAGACAAGATTCTCTCTCTCTATCCCCTCCCCCACGCTTTCTCTATCTCTCCACCTCTTAAAAAGAAGAAGAAGAAGAAGGAAATAAAACAAAGTCCCAAGTACCAAAACCACCCAAGACCTATATGCATTTTTAAACCCATGATTAACTTCATGTTTAAAGAGCTTTTAATGGACTTAATTTCGCTGTGGGGTGCTTTGGTCTCTATTTTGCAAATGAAAAGCAAAGGCAGCACACCTAGCCTTGGTCACAAATACCTACAGCTAATAATATTAACTAAAAAATAAATACTGCTTATTATTTTACAGATATAAAGTACAGGAAACCTAGAAACAACCTAATGTCCAAGTAGGTGACTGGCTCAATAAATTACAGTGTATTAATTATTAAAATAAAACGTTTTAGCTATTAAAAAAAAATTAGATGATCTGGGGCACCTG
The DNA here is from genome assembly GCF_002288905.1 of Enhydra lutris kenyoni. NCBI lineage: Eukaryota > Metazoa > Chordata > Mammalia > Carnivora > Mustelidae > Enhydra > Enhydra lutris. The sequence continues at coordinate 1,758,035 of NW_019154122.1, forward strand.
CATGGTTCAGTGGGTTGAAGTCTCTGCCTTTGGCTAGGGTCATGATCCCAGGACCCTGGGACTGAGCCCCGCATCCGGCTCTCTGCTTGTTGGGAAGCCTGCTCTGTACCTCCCTCCCCCCGCCTACTTGTGATCTCTGTCAAATAAATAAATAAAATCTTAAAAAAAATAGATCTAAGAACAGGGTAAGATATCTAGATATATTAAGTTAAAAGGGGAGGCAACAAAGTCTGAGCTTATGCAGGTTTTTTGGGTTTGTTTTTTCTTTCCCTTTTAAACCATAGATTATACATGGCACAGAAAAATTCTGAAGAAAAGCTTTCAGGAGTAAGACTAGGGAATGGTAAAAGAATATACTTTTCCAAATTTCATACCCCTGTATATTTACTATTGTATTGTAAAGATCTACTGTTTACTACAATTTAAAAGAAAATTAAGGGGCGCCCGGGTGGCTCAGTGGGTTAAAGCCTCTGCCTTCGGCTCAGGTCATGATCCCAGGGTTCTGGGATCGAGCCCCGCATCAGGCTCTCTGCTCAGCGGGGAGCCTGCTTCCTCCTCTCTCTCTGCCTGCCTCTCTGCCTACTTGTGATCTCTGTCTGTCAAATAAATAAATAAAAATCTTAAAAAAAAAAAAAGAAAAGAAAATTAAGTTTTAAGAAAGGACTTAAAACCAAAAACCAAAATACTTCCTCCCCTTGAACAGATTTCTATGTAGACACATATTTCTCTCAAGTATGCTCACTACAAGGATGGAGATTTGTATCTGGATTATTTTTCATGAGGATATACAGATAGAAAACAGCTGAATCCATATCCGTACCAGATGAAGACTGCTGGTTCTGTCGTCTGTATTGACGTCTCTGCTGCACAGAATCTGCCGCAGCCATTTTGCCACCTTTATCTTCTTCTGAAAGATGGATGCATTTAGAAAGTGTTTCTTTAGTTACGCATACAGAAAATGTAACATACTTGAATTGGAAAATGGTCTCTTAAACCTCTATCTCATTGGGTCAAGCAATACAACTATATAGATAGATTTTTTTTCTTACAAAAAAACTCTAGAATGCCAATTTAAACACTGATTTTAGACTATGTTCACCAAATGTAATCAAAATTTATTTACTACAGGTCAAGCTAAGCTCTACGGACTTTAACACATTTCAGTTAATCATCATAAACCCAAAGGATGGTACTGTTATCTGCATTTCAGATGAAAGAAGTGAGGGTCAGATAAATTAAGTAACTAAACAAAAAGAGTTAATAATCACTGAAGGTGGGTATTCAAACCAGGCTGGTCTCACTTTAAAGCCGTAGCTATTAACCACTCAGTCCTATCCTTCTGACTTTCACCAGAGGGGATGATGCAATGTGCAAAAAATCTAATTCAGTTTAACAAAAAAAAAACCACGAAAACTTACCTGATTCAGATAACTCTACTTTTCTAGGCTTAGGTGCTGGTGAAGGGGACTCTCTTTTCTCAGTACCTTTATGCTTTGTCACTAAAAATAAGGAAAAAAAAAAAAAAAACATATTCATACACAGGAAAGCAAAACAAAACAACAAACAAAACCACACAAGACCATGTTTTAATGGTACAACAGGTGTGACTATGCTTATAAGTTAAATGTTTGGCGAAAGCCTTGAAAAGCCCTATAATGACTTTTTAGTCACACAGATAATTTCTCCCAAGAGAAACCAGTTAAGAGAAACTGAGAGCTGCTGCTTCGTAGCAGCAGCTCTGCGTAGAAGACATGTGTAACGTTCGACTCAGTAAACCTCTAGGTGCCACCCCACAATGTAAAAACCATTCAACTACGAGGCCTCAACAGCACAAGTGCTTCCAAGCACGCAACCGTACCTGGGTTCAGAAAAGTTGTAAACTGATAAATGGTTAAGAAATAAGATCTGATAAAATCTTCAGAAAAAGAGATTTGTTCTGGAGAAGAGGAATGAGTTAGCCACAAAGATACTAAAGAATCTTTCTGTACCAATACAACCTTCATCATAACGTGAGAGATTTAAACTACCCACAAAAATGTAATCCCTCACAGCAGGAAAAATAATTAAACACTAAGGCTGGATTCTTTCAAAGATTAAAGAGCAGGGGAAGGCAGGGGTAGCAGCTCAGAAATACACCGAAGGTAGTAGCAGAGCTGTGAGCACCTTATGAATTACCCAGCTTCTCTTTTCCAAATTGCATGGAAAAATTAAGACAACTGTCTTTTGTATGCTTGCTGTATTAGCAAGCAGCACTAAGCACTGTTGACAGTATTACCCCCCATTTTATAGGAGGACAAATCTGAGGCTTAAAAAGTAACTTCAAGGGCACCTGAGTGGCTCAGTGGGTTAAAGCCTCTGCCTTTGGCTCAGGTCATGATCCCAGGGTCCTGGAATTGAGCCCCACATTGGTCTTTCTGCTCAGTGGGAGCCTGCTCCCCGCCCCTACCCGCAACTGCCTCTCTGCCTACTTGTGATCTCTGTCAAATAAATAAATAA
>NW_019154122.1:1760630-1769624 GCF_002288905.1 Enhydra lutris kenyoni
AAAAAAAAAAAAAAAAAAAGTAACTCCAACTAAAATCACATAGATAATTAAAGTGAACTAGGATCTGAACCCAAGACTATTTCTAGAGCACAGGCTTTAACTTCCATCAATTAACCAGCTCTATTTATAATATCCATCTACTGCTTCGACTAAAATCAAAGTATATACAGATATAACCATCGATCTTACCATACAATTAACCTGAAACATCATCTGAGACCATGCTGCTAAGAACTAAATTTGAAGCCAATATGATCCCAAGGATCCTTATTTATCTGCTTTGTCTGATTAAAGCAAATACCATGGAATGTTGACCCAGAGTATATATATATTTCTTTTAACACACTCTTGTACTCAGAATTCTGCAAAGGCTTATTCTAAGGGGCAGTAACTTTAGAGAGCTAGTGATCTAAAACAGAAATCTCATCTTTGCTAAAGTAGTCAAAGTGAAGAATTTACAATACTTTTTTTTTCTTTCTTTCTTTCTTTTTTTTTTTTTTTTTTGATTTGAGAGAGTGCCTGAGAACAAGCAAGGAGGGGTGGGGCAGAGGGAGAGAATCACAAGCAGACTCCCTGCTGAGCACAGAGACCAAGAAACAGCTTGATCTCACAACCCTGAGGATCAGAATCTGAGCCAAAATCAAAAGTATGATGCTTAACTAAGCCACCCAGGCACCTTTTAAAAAAAATGCTACTTTTTAAATGAACTGCATTTTATTAATGATTCTACCTAATAACCATTTTTGACTTAGCACTGGATTTGGTAAAAAACGGTTAAATCCTAATTAGTTACCATGAAATATGGCAGCAAAACTGCATTTAAAACTTGTATTTTAACAAATTCAAAAGAAATAAAATACAAATGCTTTTAAACTATAAAGGAGTTGAGGCTATTTTTCTGGTCAGTACTCTGCAGTTTAAAATGACAGTTAATCTTCAATTCTTGTAAAGTTATCAGAGGCATCCAGTTATCTATATACCCCACGTGTCCAAGTTACCACTTAAGAGAACTGGGTTCCAAAATGTGTTTGGAAGCCGCCTCAATGTCAGAATGCATTTACCTCTAAGAGACATTAAAAATGTGGCTATGTCTGCAAGAGAGTTGACAAATGCCAACTGAATAAACACGACTGAACTAGAACATATATATTTTTCCCTACAGAAATACGCATTTGCAATTTTACCTTGATCCAATCTCTCATGAATGGTTTAGCTATAGTCTACTGTCAAAATATTCATACTCTTAGAACAAGTATATAATATATACCCCTACGCTGGTTTAATATGATTGACTGAATCGTAGTATTAACAGAGTTAATATTTCATCCGAATGTGTTTATCTAGATGAGAGTTTAGTTTATTATGTTAATGTTTTATTTTTAGCATTCAAAGGGCAAAATCATTCTAGCATAAAGTCAGAATCTTCTAAATAAAAAACCAAAATTTTAAATTTACTTCAGTATTCCTATTAATTATTAACCTCCCAGACATGTCAAAACGATCACTTATAAAGATAAACCACTGTTACCAGAATTGGTGAAATCATCATCTACAGAACACAATTTATAGGATTAAACTGATCTATCCTAAAATTTTAATAGGCACAGATCCTCTGTAAACATACTTCATTACATATCCTACTGATTTCAAAGCACTACTTTGTGTACTAAGATAATGCCAATTTAACTAACATGCCACTGATTATAAAATGCTTCCCTGAAGATCCTTTCAGATGAGAATGTACAGTATAGTCCAAATTATTTACCTCTAAATTCCCCCAAATACTTTCCCTATATCCTTCCTACTCCATTTGCCCAATATTAAAAGTCCTAACTGATAACTACTACATGAAATACACAAGTAAAATCTATTATACTTCAATGGTGTCACTGATCTTATTAGTCATGGAGTATCGTAAAAAGGAATTTCTGAAATCACATCACCAGGTACAGAAACTAAAGAACTTCACCCTGCCCTCCATCTCCCACCTCTAGCCATCAAAACAACATTCTGGGGTAGGAAAGTTGGGCAAGGTATACATACACTTTTCTACTGGAAAATGAGAACCCAAATTTTAGTCTTGGCTGGTTGACCTTGACCAAATCACTTAACAGAGTGAGTTATCTGAGAACCGGTTTCTTGATGACAGTCTCTAAAGTCTGTTCTACTTCTAAAATTTCATCACACAGGACTGGGATCATTTTACTATAAAATGTTATTTCCAAGTAGTTAAAGCCAAATTCAGCTTCAGCAGGTACAAGGCAGTCTCTGTATATTGCCCACAGTGCACCTCTTTGGCTGTGTTTTGTTTGGACATGGAAGACCTGTCCCAGAATCCATAGGTATATAACTAGGTCTTTGTCTTCCACCATGACTTAGTTCTCTCCTAAGCACATAACCACTGTGACTTTTTTTTTTTTTTTTAAAGCAGTGGCCCGCTCCCCTTGACAATATATCAGAACCCAAGAGGTTGGTGCCTGGGTACACTCTGAAAAAACTTAATTCTTAGCAATCTATTTTAACAAAGATTCAGTCCTGTTCAGATAATTTTATTATTCTTTGGCTATAATGCAAATAGAAAAATCCTAACTGTGTTTCTGTAAAGTAAAAGGTGGGAACTTTTGTATTATTTTTTCACTAGAGAGCTTTCTGGCTCCAGATAAAGAGGGGAAAAAACCAGAAATGCAAACTACCTCATAGAAAAAGAAAAAATTGGTTAGGAAGCGGGCATCAGATTTGGACATGGTGACTGGAAACTACTGAAGCTGTCCTAATTTTGAACAAAAGGACAGGAGGTTATGAAAATAAGTGACCGTAAGGCCCCCTCCCATACTTAAATTAAGTGAACCTGGAAGACCCAAACGTCATCCAGCTATATTTAATGATACAGTCACTACATTAAACTGTTAAAATTCAGAAAATAATCTACATATTACTCTTTACAGATTAGCCTTATCTGCCAGTCCCCCAACACTCTGATGGCTTCTCTACACCACAATAAACAGTCAAAACTGTGCCCATCCCCATTTTCTTTTTCTAACCTGAAACTTTAGATGTGATCCGAGAAAGCCCTGTACAGATCAACCTACAGACTGCTTCTCAAAAACCAATTTCTACAGCAGCTTTCAGGATTTCCCCTCCCCCATTACTCACCTTCAGGCTATCATCTCAACCCTAAACACCAGAGGCCCAATGCAAACAGATCCTACTGCTTTTCTCCTTGTGTATTTATGCTAAAGGAACAGCTCCCAATAAGCCACAACCTTCACTCAGACCAGTACACATTCTACTTGCCTGGCAGGATCACAGATCATAAATTCCTCAGAAATCCATCTGCAGAATAAACCAAGGACAACACTCAGAAGAACCCTGCCTAGAGCCTAAACTAAAAAACAAATCAGCTTTTAAGAGGACACCTTGTTCTTCCCTAGGGAGCACAATGCGGCCAAGAAAGAATTAAAACAGAATATGAAGTTCTCAAATAAGATATCAAACAAAAAAAATCTTCAGGGAAAAAAAAAGTTAACTAGTCTCATGGTAATAAAATGATCCCTTAACATGACAACACAAACTTTGATAAGTCACCCCAACTCAGCCCTCGGGCAGGTCATGTATTTCTCCACCTACTTGCTGCCAGAGGGCAACTGCTAAAAACGAAACACATTTACACGTAAACTATTTCAACAAACCCCAAGAACTTAAGCAGGAAAGAAAAGGTGATAAGCAAATTTACAAAGAGTATCACACACACAAATATTACGCAGCTACTTCACACTCTGAAGGGAGAAGGGGCAGCAACAACTGACTGGGCACTTTGCAGCCAAACGAAAAACAAACGAACATAAGCTTTTATGCTTCTGATTTTTACCTTTACCTGAAGTTCTCCCTGGAGAGACAGAAACACGACTTTTCCTTGTACGGTTTGACTGCTGGGGTGTTGGGGAATGACGAGTTTTTGGCGGTGGAGTTGCTGGAGGTGATGGCCTATGCCTTCGCCTGGGAGGACTCGCTGAAGGAGATAACCTACGAGTTTTTCGAGGGGGGCTGGATGTCCTCTTAGGAGGCTTCTTTGGCGGTGACCGGGAACGAGACGAAGAGGATGATGAGCTACTTCCAGACAAGGATGCCGATGAACGCCTTCTTCTGTGGAATAAAGTATTCACATTCATTAACTGCATATTTGTCAAAAATGACCTTACAGGTTCTGTACACTTTACACAAAAATACAGCTATTTTTATCCAACTTTTGAGTTTATGTAGCTAAGCATATAAGTAAGTTTTAAAAAAAAAATGGGAAACAAAACCACAACCTAGGACAGGAAACAGCTAGTTCTGAGACTAAATGTGGGTAACTTATACTGTTAAGTGCTTCCACCTGAGTTGTCTTTCCAGTTATAAAATATGTCACGTTGAGTGCTAGTCTCTTTCTTCCTTAGGAAAATCACCGCTGTTTGGAGTTTGCATTCAAAATTTGGGTGGCAAAGTATTTTCCATTTAATAGCACAATGTCAAACAACCTTTAGGTTGCATTTAAAAAAAAAAAAAATGGGAAGCGGGGTTAGAATTTCTTTTAGCTACATAAACTTAGAAGCGGGGCCTCTCGAATTCTGCGGCAAATTTGTGGTAAGTTCTGTTGCAATTATGTGTACCTGCAGAATTCACCTTTGGCGGAAGAATTCCTGAGAACCTGAAAAAAAGAAACCCTACCTTAAGTGTGAGATAAAAACTGGCTGAAAGGGAATCTTACACAATCTGCAAAATATTTTGACTGCTAAATGGCTCAGTAAGCACAATTAAAACACGCTGTTTGCAAAACTCCAATATAAGAAATAGCTGTTTCCACTAATCTTGTATTAGAAAGCACCAGCATTACTTTTCTCCTAAAACATAACCAATTTTAGAAAGTGTGATGCCTAAATCAACAGACCATTTACGCCGTTAGTCTGTCGATAGTTAAAAACCAAGTCTACCATTTTTAGCAGCAGTCATAAAAATGTTTCACTCTATCACAACGCCCTCCCCAAATGTTATCTTTTGAAAAAATACAGGACTCTGAAAAACCTGACTGCAGAAACAAAAAATCATGGAGCTCATTATTTCCCCTCTGTATTTCCAAGTAGATTCATACCCGTGTAAAAATCTCAAAGACTCAAATACAAAAACTTCTGTGCTAAGTATAATCTGAAGCACAATCACAGCTCCTCCCAAGGAGGTAAAGAAGGCGCAAAACTCTGCTACCAGTGCACCAGGCCTCCACTTTGGGCAGAATTGCTAAAAGGAACAGATACATTTTTCCTCATGCCAATTTTAAAATGATCTTTAAATACAGAACATTCGTACTGATAGGGTTACTTCTATGTCTAATCTCTTCAATAATACCTAGACCTCAAACTGCTAAAAATGGCTATATCCATGAGATGGGATTATGGGTAACGTTCCCTTTGTTATTTGTTTGAAATTTTGTAAACACTCGTTTTTATGGAAAAAAAAAAAAAACATTTAAAGAAAACCATAATTGCAAAAAGGTTATTTTAATATTGGCTAAAAAGTAGCTTAATGGCTCTATGGTCATCTGCTTTTCAAAAGCCAGTGGTAATGAAAAACCAAAGGAAGAGGGAGGGTGGCAAATTCCCTCATCCCTAGGAGAACTTGGGGTCTAAAAGGTAAGTTAACACGAAGTATCAATAAAATGGTCATTTGTTTTCCCCCAACACTGCATTACTTTTTTGTGGCAATTAAACCTCAAATGAGAGGCTCTTTCGAAGGCATCACCTAGTATCTCACTCACAAGCTTTTTATTCCAGGGGGACATTAATTCAAACACTACTAGCCTAAAGCAAATGTGGTGCACTTTCATTTACTGACACTTCCAAATTTAAAAAGAAAAAAAGAAAAGAAAGAAAGGAAAAAGAACAAGAAAAAAGAAAGCCCTCACCGTCTCACTGGAGATCTACTCCTTCTATGCCTGGGTGGAGGTGGCATTCGTCTTGGTGGGGTTCTTCTTCGAGGAGATGGCCGCCTTCTCGGACTTGGCCTCCTTCTAGGTGAGTATGATCTGCCATAACAAACAGAATTAGAGCCTGAATAAACAAGAACAAGGAAAGAATTCCTTGACAGCTTTCTCAAGAGCTGTATTTTTAAAATGGACTTCAAGGCATACAGTTTTCCACTTATGTAGAGATTTTTATGGTGCACAGAAAATGTCCTCAAATTCTCTCTGTAGGTCCAAAGAATAACATTTGTACTAAATGCTCTCTCTTGCTCTGAAATTACTTATCTAATTCTACCCAGAAAGTAGCATGTAAAACCCAAGATCTGTATCAATCCTGAAGCCACAGCTCACCTTGATCGGGATCTATGACGTCGTCTAGGTCGAGTATGAGAAGGAGAGCGAGACCGTGTCCGGGATCTTGATTTGGAACGTGACCGAGATCTTGGTCGGGTCTTCTCCTTCTCCTTTTCTTTTTTGGAATTTTTCTCTGGAGAAGGTTCTTTAGGCTCTGGTACAGGTTCAGGTTTGGGAACTTTCAGGATGTCACTGTAGAAAAAAAAAAAGCCCATTTTTTCCCCCTCTGCAGTTCAGACTCCCAAGTCATAATACAATGATGTAATAAGGTTATTTTTCTCTTTAAAATGTTTTCAAAATCCATGAAGACTTCTCCATAGCTCCAAAAAGATACATACACATCAGTGAAAGTTAAAGAGCAACCAACAATTCTAACCACATACATTTTTTTTTTAAAGATTTTGTTTAATTGACAGACAGAGATCACAAGTAGGCAGAGAGGCAGACAGAGAGAGAGAGGGGAGCAGGCTCCCTGCTGAGTAGAGAGCCCAATTCGGGGCTCGATCCCAGGACCCTGGGATCATGACCTGAGCTGAAGGCAGAGGCTTTAACTCACTGAGCCACCCAGGTGCCCCTAACCACATACATAATTTTAAGAGTATACAGCTGTCCACAGTATTGGGGAAAAAAAGCAATCACAATATATAAAATCTCAGAAATAATACAACCAGCCGATTGCAGTGGTCATCTTTAGGGTCCTTTACTAAAACTTTCATGTAGAGCTAGAATCTTTTCAAAAAGCTAATTTTATGATTTAAAAAATATAAAAGGGAAATAATCGAGTGATTCTGTATTTGTAACTCAGAGCTATTCTACTGGCAGTCAGTGAGCAATAGCCTAAAATTGTGATATTTATAAATGAATTTTTATGTACTTGCCTAGTAGAAGTGGCCTCTTGTACTGAAGGTTCTTTTACTTTCACTGATGGTTCTGGGAGCTCTGGAGTTTTTTCCTTCTTTTCTGGAGCAGGGGAAGGACTCCGGCTCTTGGTTCTGTGACGGGGAGATCGAGAATGACTGCGCTTTCTCTCTCTCCTGACAGGGGAAGATCGTCTTCTAGGGGAAGGAGATCTGGATTTGCGTCTAGGATGAAAGTAATTTTTTTAAGGTTTTGTATCATGTGGATTGGGAGAGGGTCAAAGGGGAGAGTGAGAATTAATCTTTTTAAATACAACACTGCTCTTTATACCTGAGAAATTCCTTATAAAAATAAGGTATCCTGTCATCTTTACTTAACAGGGGAAGGGTGAAAAGAAAACCAGAAAGACAAGCAAACAAAGGGTAACAACATTTTCTGGTATTCCAGTTATAAGAGAAAAGCATTGACCTAGGACTCTAGATTTAGATTCTTAATCATTCCCAGAGATGAGGAGACCAAAGACCTACTTTTCAGAGGAAGAGGATGCTTGAAAGTAAAGAGATATTCCACGATAACAACTCAAACCCAAACAGCTTAGATGCAGACAGCTCCCACCACAGAGTCTGTCAGGTAGTCTAGGTATTCCAGAAAAATGAACAGTACAATTAAAGTAATGGGCTCTTTGGAAGAGAAGAGAAATACGTCAAACCTATGGAGCCTTTTTGAAAAATGAGAAGTCCCCTTTCCCTTACAATGGTTTCCCTAACTTGAAATCAAACAGCAAATCTGGTTCATCAATAGCCAAGTAGTTATCGGAGTGATGTGCTTAACTCTAGAAACAGTACTTCTTCCCTGAAAAGGAGGTTTTAATATCAAATATACAAATTAAAATGAACAAAGAAATTTCCTCCTCCCTTTACTAATTCCAAAAGATTTATGCAAAAATTACCAGAACTCTAACAATGAAAAGCCTAGTAGAATTCTCACCTTTCACCACAAATACAGTAGAAGCTGAGTCGTGGGTTTAAAAATGGGAACCTAACCATAGTCTCATTGGAAGAAGAAGAAAACAAATAAATGATCTGTTTTGGGTTCAATACAACCATCTAAGAAAAGCAGAACAGGGAATTAGGCAAGTATAATATGAATAGCTAAAGGGCACAGATTTCTAATAAAAAGGAAAGAAAAGAAGCAGAATAGATTAAAACAATTAAATGCCGTATTTAAACAAATCCAATATGGAAGGCAAGTCTAGACTATGATTTAAGAATTAAGACTTGTATAATTCACCAGGACTTTAGAGATAATTATCATCAAAGGATCAATCTCAAACAAAACGAGTATTTTAGCCCACAAACAAGCCTTAGTCTACCATGAAAATTGTAGAAAATGGAATAAATTCTCTGAATAGTGCTATTAGCTTCCTTTTAAACTATGGAATTTTCTAGACACAGAATACTTTACTAACATACCTAATGTTTGCATAACATTAGGTATATGTGTATTGTATCATACCTTCTTGGGCTTCGAGACCTCTCCCTTTTTTCTCTGCTGCTTTCTTTTTCTTCCTTATCCCTCTTATCCTTGTCTTCATCTTGCTTTTTCATAGAAGCCAACTTTTCTTGTTCAATCTGCAATGATCAAGTTTTTTAAAGTAAACATAGCTGAACATTTGAGATCAACAAACAAACTGAAGACTTTGCACCCCTGATAAATGCCAATGCTCTAAATCACTTCACTGGCCTCTGCTTTTCAACAAGACTATTCTTTTTTTTTTTTTTTTTTTTTTT